>NW_019722451.1:0-528 GCF_002891405.2 Cryptotermes secundus | reverse complement strand
TAGCAACTCAGAGCGTGCAAGCTATCAACGCCAAGATTAGCAAGGTAGCTACAGAAAGCTAGCAAGCTAGCAACGCAAAGCTAGCAAACTAGCAACGGAAAGCTAGCAAGGTAGAAACGTAAAGCTAGCAAGCAAGAAACACAAAGCAAGCAAGAAACACAATGCAAGCAAGCAAACAAGCAGCGCAAAGCTAGCAAGGTAGCAACGCAAAGCTAGAAAACTAGCCACGCAAATCTAGCAAGCTAGTAACGCAAATCTAGCAAGCTAGCAACGCAAAGCTAGCTCTCTATCAATGCAAAAATAGCAAGCTAGCAACGCTTAGCTAGCAAGATTGCAACGCAAACTTATCAAGCTGTGCAATGTAAACAAGGAAGTTAGTAAAACAAGGCTACCAAGCCAGCAACGCAAAGCTAGTAACCTAGCAAATCAATGCTAGCAAGCTAGCAACGCAAAGCTAGCAAGCAAGAAAGGCAAAGCAAGCAAGCAACGCAAACCTATCAAGCTAGCAAAGAAAAGCTAGCAAGCCAG
>NW_019722450.1:357452-357717 GCF_002891405.2 Cryptotermes secundus | reverse complement strand
TGTTTCAGAGTAAGTGCAGTGAATTAGGTTCTTGGAGAAAATGAGCTGTCTTAAGTCTGGCCTTTGGCCAGACAGAATAGTAACTTTAATCTGATACAGTTTGAGGAGATCTGCAGTATCGTTACGTAGAAACCTCTCCTGGTATCTACAGTCCTGTGTAAGCGGCCTCCGTAGTCTAGAGGTAACGTTCCCACCTCATGACTCGTGGTACGCGAGTTCAAACCCGGCGGAGGTCGTGGAATTTTTAAGGGCGGAAAAATTCAGG
>NW_019722450.1:352173-357414 GCF_002891405.2 Cryptotermes secundus | reverse complement strand
GGGCGAGAAAAAGAACCTCGTTGCTCGAAAGGAGGTCACTGAGCTAAATTCAAGAACATTTCCCGCCCAACAGTAGTCTCTAACGCCTCTGAGAGATGGGGGGAAGCATTATAGATACCGCCAAGCCGGTAGAGGCCGAACTCGCTGGCTCGGTCGGGACTGATGGTACGCACCAATATCGGTAGGGTATAGAGACTGGTAAAATATCATAGAGGGAAGCCCAGTGGACCAATACTGGAGAAGTTCATGGAGGTAACCCGCCCTCTCCAATAACTAACTAACTAACCAACTAACTAACTAACTACAGTCCCGTGTTAACGGTGTTCGATGTTGTATGAGAGGAAGAATGGAGATGTAATGGTGTGTTTCCGCGTGAGCATGGTTGAAAGACAGTGAGGCATCTGTCATGACTTGCAAACGACGTTATCTTTCAAACGATACACATCGTTGTGAGAAATTACATATGCTATTAAATGTGATGATCCGGGAATAAGAGTACATTACGTTTGAAATACAGTGTATGCACTCGTTTAATTCAGCCTTTCATATTAAAGTTAGTTGCGTATATTCTTCTCTTCCTCTTCCCGATTCATCGACTTCTCCTACTCCTGGGCTTTAAAATGTTCATTCCCTCTGTTCTTCCTCCACTTTCTCTGTATCTTATTCTCCCTCCTCCGCCTTCTTAGTCATCTTACTTATTTGTCATCCCTCTTCTTTCCTCCATCGCCTTCCCCTCTTATATGTCTCATTTCAAACATACAACTTGCCACTACTTTCTCGGCAGTGCGTCTTTCTCTATCTGTTCTCTCCCTGTCTTCATCGTAGTAGTCCTAACCTTCTCATCCCTGGTCATCATTTCGATCTCTCGTCCTCCTTGGATGACATGATCGCATTATTGTGAATTCAGGATCAGAAAGGGATAACCGGATGAGAATTGGAGCTTCATACACTCATTCTCTTCAAATTATAGAGTGCACGTGTGTATCAGCACAGGAAGTTCTACACAAACAATACTGTCACCGACGAGGTCATCTGTGTTAGGACACTGTTGGTTGAGATGTTGAAATAAATCAGAATGAATTTACTAGATACAAGAGAAAGCGAAATTATGTGTTGCCTCTTCACAAAAATGGGTGTTCGGTGGCGCGTGTTACCGGACTCGTGATACTTCCTTATCACAGTCCGGACAAACATTAGAACGCATTATACAGAAATGTGTATGCCTTGGAAGTACAGTACCATTCAGACCGCGGGATTATAACATGTGCAGCAATAGGAACAACTTCCTGTAAATCAGTCAGATTCTAAGACATGCTTAAATAACTGATAAGCGAAGCAACGGAATAAGAAGCAGTATGGAACTTATCGTTAGCTGTTAAATTGCCGCCATTGTTAGGTGGGTGAGAAGAGGAATGCATATAGTATATTGGTGGGAAGCTTGGAGGAAAGAGACCACTGGGAAGACCAAGGCATAGGTAGGCGGAAAATATTAAAATGGGTCCTAGAGAGATAGGATGAGATGGTATTGATTGGATTGATCTGACTCGTAATAGGGACCAGTGGAGGGCTCTTGTGAAAACGGTAATGAACCTTCGGTTTCCATAAAATGCTGGGAAATTCTTGAGTAGCTGCAGATTTGGCTTCTTGTCAAGCAGGTCTCAACTCCATAAGTAAGTTAAATTGCCGAGTTTTTGTGGCCTCACAGCATTAAACAGGAATGTTCTTTCCAATGGCACATCATTACAGTGGATAATTTTGGCCTCCAGGTTAAGCAGAAGTCTTATTAAGCTGTAATAATTGCAGTTACATATATTCAAATCCTCTGTACATTTTTCTGGAGGGGCGGGTGCAACACATATCCATCAATCTATAACCGTGGCATTGCTGGGAAAGAATGACAGATAACAGAAACTATTTTTATGTTGGTAATACATTATCTTTCTAACATGAGGTTACGTCATACCGTGAGTATGCGTGTTCGACGAGATATCACGTGTGGCCATTTCGGTCACAATCGAGTGTTAAAAGTAGAATATACTTGCTATTCTTTACAGTTTCCGGAGTGAGTTTAGCGGCGCCTTTTTCTTCGTTTCTTCTACTTGAAAGTTGCAGACTGTGTTCCCGCTGCTGTGGGACGCGGCGACACGTCGTTTGGTGGAAGTGCTCTGTCGGCTTCTGTAGGAGGTGCAGATCCCAAATCTGACTGCTCATAATATGTTTTCTTCAATTCCCTTACAGACGTCCACCGCGCACTCATGCTTGATACTTCTGCAAACAGCCCATCTTGTGCAGTGTCAAGCTTTGATTTGTCATCCTTTTCTGTTGGGGGGGAGTGCAGTCGTTTCGCTGGTTTCCTTCTTAACGGAGGATTCGAGCTGACTGGAGGCGCAATTGGTCTCTGTACTGTTTGCATGAGGAGTGCGCTTTGAATTCGCTGACTTCTGTTCTTCCTGTGTCTGTGGGCCTTCCTGATCATTGGAACAAGCCTCTGTTTTTATCTGATCCTTTTTGATAGGAGCATCATTCAGTCCAGCTTCTATTGCCCATTGTGCCTCTGCATTTGAATTCTCTTCCAAGTCAGCCAAGATGTTACAATTCGGCCTTAGTCTCTTAACTGTGGGTTTTCTCACGGCATGTAGCATGTTAGCTTATTCTTCAGTTTTACTATATATGTTAGCTTCTCGTCGAGTTTATCCTCTAGTTTGCGTATTTTATCAGCTGCTTCTGCAGACCGAAAACTGCTAGCATTAAAATCAGTAACGTCTACACTATCTTGTGTTGCTGTAATTACAGTCTTCACAGAGCTCGTAACCACCGTATTATATATTGAAGAATGATCAATTTTAACCTGTAGCCGCTCTATCTGGTCCGTTTGATCTGCTACTATTGATTCGAGTTTCCTCACCTTCTCCTCAGCTGCTATCAAAAGATCGGCAGACATGTTCAGTGCTTCTAAATTCACCTCCAAATCCTGGGTCAGTATTAATTTAGCCTCCTTAAGACTTAACAAACAGTTCATAAGACAACAAGCAGCTAACCGTAAACATCAAGAAAGCCTATGATTCTGTTAGGAGGGAAATATAGTATAGTATTCTCATAGAACTTGGTGTACCCATGAACAGGTTAGGCGTATTATAATGTGTTTAAACGAAACGTGTAGTTAAATCCATATAGGTTAACATTTGTCTGATTTTCAGATCAAGAACGGTCTAAGGCATGGTGATAACTTGATGGCCACTGATTTTCAACTTCGTTCAGAATATGCCATTAGGATTGACCAGGAAAACCAGGTGGGACGTTTCGTTTAAACACATTATAATACGCCTAACCTGTTCATGGGTACACCAAGTTCTATGAGAATACTATACTATATTTCCCTCCTAACAGAATCATAGGCTTTCTTGAAGTCTAGAAATAGCTGCTTGTCAGTCGAAAGGCACACTGAAGTTCCTCACTAGTCACATGTATACGTATACTTAAATTTATACAAGAATATTGGATAAAATTCTGCATGAAATTGATAACAGTGATATGCCACGATAATTTCTAGAGACAACTTGATTGCCCTTCCTGTAAATTTTTACAATAATAGACTCGTTCCAGTGATCAGGCCATACTTCCTTATTCCAAATAGAAATAATGAGGTCTGACGATCATGTGAAAAACGTGAGCCACGACACATGTATGACACGAATGTTAGTGTATGTGAGCTTCGTTCACTTTGATGTGTGGACGTGGTCAAATGTAATTAAGGTCGTCAAAATTTCAGTATATAATAATTAGGAACAATATGAAAGACAACAAAAAATAAGTGAAAACCAGACTGGAATTATAATCGTACATGACGCGGGACAGACGGAATATTATTGGGAGAATACACGATCATTCCTATACAACGGCTACGTAAACACGGAGAAGGGATGCGCAAACAGCGGTATGACGCAACAGCACAGGAACAGTGAGGCGAGAAGATACGGCCGTTGCTATGCAATAGCTACGTAAACACGTAGAAGGGATGCGCGCGCAGCGGTATGACGCAACGGACGGAACAGTGAATAGTGAAGATATGGCCGTTGTTATGCAACAGTGAGGTAAACACGGTGAACGGATGCGTGCGCAACAATAGAGTTACTGTTGGAAGAGCGTTTCCTGTGTGTCCGACCAGAGCATATAAGCCGAGAGCCAACGAGGTAAGCTATTATATTGCGTTCAGTCGTGCGTGAGTCTCCAGCTAGCTAGCACGGAAGCAGAAGAATCTCAACTGTGAAAAGCCACTATAAATAACGAAGAGAGGACAAAACAGCAGACGTCCTTGTAGCCGTTTATTAAGGATATCTTCGACCAGCTCAGCTTCCATCTGTAATAAACGCAAACCAGGAAATGATGGTGAACAGTGACGAAAAGATTGTAGCTGGGTTGGCTGTTAAGATAGCAGATGCGATCACACAATTGAACACTGTGTTTGAAAAAGTGTTACATCTAAAGGAGACTAATTTAATAGTAACCCAGGAATTGGAGGTGAAGTCACAAGCACTGAACATGTCTGCCGATCTTTTGACAGAAGCAGGTGAGAATGTGAAGAAACTTGAATCAAGAATAGCAGAACAAAAGGACCAGATAGAGCGGCTACAGGTCAAAATTGATCATCTTTCAGAAGAGAGTCAGGTGGTTACGAGCTCTGTGAAGACAGTAAGTACAGCAACACAGACTAGTGTGGACATTAGTGACTATAATGCTAACGGTTTACAGCCTGCAGAAGCGGCTGACAAAATACGCAAACTAGAGGATAAACTCGACGAGAAGCTAACATATATAGTAAAACTGAAGAATAAGCTAACATGCTACAGGCTGCGAGAAAAACCACATTTAAGACACATGCCGAATTGTAACAACTTGGCTGATTTGGAAGAGAACTCAAATGCAGAGGCACAAGGGGCAATAGAAGCTGACCTGAACGATGCTCCTATCAAAAAGGATCAGATAAGAAAAGAGGCTTGTTCCAATGATCAGGAACGCCCACAGACACAAGTAGAACAGAAGTCAGCGAATTCAAAGCGCACTGCCCATGCAAACAGTACACAGACCAATTGCGCCTCCAGCCAGCTCCAATCCTCTGTTGAGAAGGAAACCAGCGAAACGACTGCACTCCTCCCAGCAGAAAAGGATGACAAACCGAAGCTTGACACTGCACAAGATGGGCTGTTTGCAGAAGTATCAACCATGAGTGCGCTGTGGAAATCT
>NW_019722450.1:351804-352076 GCF_002891405.2 Cryptotermes secundus | reverse complement strand
GAGCAGTCAGATTTGGGATCAGCACCTCCTACAGAAGCCGACAGAGCACTTCCGCCAAACGACGTGTCACTGCGTCCCACAGCAGCGGGAACGCAGTCTGCCACTCTCGAGAAGAAGAAACGAAGAAAAAGGCGCCGCTAAACTCAATGTAAACTGTATAGATTAGCAAGTGTTGACTACGTCCCTTGTACTGTGGCCACTGCTGGCCTATTGTACCAGCCCTAGATTACAGGTGAGGGTGATTGTGGAGCAATTGCTGAAATGAAGATTGG
>NW_019722450.1:348393-350080 GCF_002891405.2 Cryptotermes secundus | reverse complement strand
AGCTTTAGACGTAGCACATTCCTTAGGCATCCGGCTTGACATGTGTAATTTATAGGAATTGTTGACAAATGGGGTGAAGGACACAGGGGCAAGTATCGCTTTCGCATGACTTTAGCGAGTGGATAGTCCAGATAGTTTACAAGGATATTTCGAAATGAAATTGAGTATTTCTGATGTTAATAAATTAATATGAATGTTTTGTTTGAGGAAATTTAAGAAAGGTATTGGCATTTGCCGTTAGAGGGGTTGGTACTGAAAATACGTCGCACCCATGGAAAAGGCAATTCTGTATTTACGAGGTCTAGTGATAAACTTAGGTCATATATAACATTCTGAATAGTTTGGCACTTGGATAAGTTTTAAGAAATCATTGTAAATAAATCCAAAACGAGTTTGTACATTTTGTGAAAGCTTGTAATAGTACGAATAGTATGTTATCAGAGTAATAC
Organism: Cryptotermes secundus; assembly: GCF_002891405.2. Taxonomy (NCBI): domain Eukaryota; kingdom Metazoa; phylum Arthropoda; class Insecta; order Blattodea; family Kalotermitidae; genus Cryptotermes; species Cryptotermes secundus. The sequence continues at coordinate 349,631 of NW_019722450.1, read as the reverse complement.
AGTGAGTGTGTCCTATCAAGTAAATAAACAGCTGATGTGTTTCAAGGACAAGGTCAACTGTGAGCTCTGAATACAAGTGTTTTGAAGCGTAGCGTTACATGTAAAGAACATCAGTGACAAACCAGTGTAAAGTGACACTCATACACCGAGTGATTTGTGAGTAGTAATATTGAACTACACAATTCTATACGAGTTTTGTGAATTCACAACTGAAAGAATCGATGATATTGAAGAGACATTTACTTCTAGTTAGTGCATAATATTTAAAAGATGAATGTTTACTGCACTACTATGTATCTTGGCAACAGTAAATCCATGTAATTTTATTCTAGTAGTTAAGTACAGTGCGTACAATCAAGTGCGCGCCGCGGCTGCAATTTGCCGTGAGTCATACCACCGCAGAACGGATGCAACTCCTCCCCGCGACTGCAGTGCCGTTCCCCGATAGCGTGAGTGTAGTGGTGNATTGAACCAAGATAGGCTTGGGAGATTGTAACCGATCATTACTTACCGGCCACATGTTTAAATATTAATACTCAGGACTTAATACCATTCTCGTACTAAATGTGACTTAAACTCAGTTTTCCATTAAATGTTCTATGAATTCGCGGCCAGGAATGTTTAGTTCAGAGCTACTTGAATGTTCTTTGATAGCCGGTACGGCATATGAATCGCTTACCTCATCCCACTAGCCCAATTAAAGAACCTTCCAGAACATTCTCAATCTGTAGAACAGTGTGGAAACTTCATGAAATTTCCTAATGCAGAATGTTTTGGGATATTACGTCATCCAAGAGTATTTAAAGGACTTATTTCGGATGGCGCTAGGCATATTGTCAGAATGCAACATTCAGCACGTATATAGTACAATTATAGTAGTAGTGGAATAGTGTACTCGTTATGATTACTGAGTGTTGTGTGCGGTTGTGCACTAGAACAGTTGAATCCGCGACCTAAAGTGACTGACTTGTAAAATCGTATAGTGCTGTCAAATAAATCAAGCATTTCATTTCATCGGCAAATTGTGATCCAGTTACTTCTTCCATAGAATTCTCTCTTGTCGGAGCAAGGGCCGTTATACTATGAAGAAAATCTCATGGTCGCGCCCCAAACATCATTTCCTTTTCCTGCCCTCAAGCCAATCTTGTCACTTCGACGTCCAAAACCACAATAGGGGCTACGTCATAGAGGGCGTGAAGTCAAGAACTGCTACAACAAGAAGAATGTGGCTACTATGT
>NW_019722450.1:342106-347502 GCF_002891405.2 Cryptotermes secundus | reverse complement strand
AGCCGTGGGTCCCGTGTCGTAGCTTTACGGCACGTAAAAGAACCTCATATCTCCAATGGAGGTCACAGCCAAATTACGGACGTTTCCCGCCCAACAGCAGTCTCTAATACCTCTGGTAGATGGGGGAAGCGTTATAGATACCGCTCAGCTAGTAGAGCCGGTCTCGCTGGCTGGGTGGGACTGATGGTAAGCACCAGTACCGGTAGGATATAGAGACTGGTAGAAATCATAGAGGGAAGCACAATGGACCAATACAGGTCTAAGTGCATGGGGAAACCCACCCTCTCCAATAACTAACTAACTACTGGAATATTCTTTCATAGCAGGTGCGGCATACGAATCGCTTACCTCATCCCACTAGCCCAATTAAAGAACCTTCCAGAACATTCTCAATCTGTAGAACAGTGTGAGAGCTTCAATAAATTGCCTGATCAGAATGTTTTGGAATATTACGTCATCCAAGAGTATTTAAAGGACTTATTTCGGATGGCGCTAGGCATATTGTCAGAATGCAACATTCAGCGCGTATATAGTACAATAATAGTAGTAGTGGAATAGTGTATTCGTTATGACTACTGAGTGTTGTGTGCGGTTGTGCACCAGAACAGTTGAATCCGCGACCTAAAGTGACTGACTTGTAATATCGTATAGTGCTGTCAAATAAATCAAGCATGTCATTTCATCGGGAAATTGTGATCCAGTTACTTCTTCCATAGACTCCTCTCTTGTCGGAGCAAGGGCCGTTAAGCTATGAAGAAAATCTCATGCTCCCTCCCGAAACATTTCCTTTACCTGCCCTCAAGCCAATCTTGGCACTCCGACGTGGTTCTGAGACCACGTGGCGTCCAAAACCACAATAGGGGCTGCGTCATAGAGGGCGTGAAGTCAAGAACTGCTACAACAAGAAGAATGTGGCTACTATGTTCTGAAGTGTAACGCAGTCTGTAGTCATGTTTACCGACATTTCGGGGGAACGTTATCTTCAGAGTCGAATATTAAGTCGGCTTGCTGTATGCTCGGCTTACTTTTCGACCCTGAATATGGTGGCATTTTGTTCTTCCGAAACGTCTCTAACTTCTATAAGACTACTAAGTGTCAGAAGATAACCAGCAGCTCGTATAATTTTTATCGTTCTCAAAATAACCGCTCGCAATTCAAGAAGTGAGGTGTTGTATGCAAACGTGAAGCAAGAGATGGTCCGTTTCCTGACGTCCATCAGGCGGTGCTGCAGCAACGACGTCCGCTATATGTTACTTCTTATTGGTAAGGAACGTTCGGCGTAAACCTGGCACATTCGGCGAAAATAGTTGCAGTCCGTGAGCTACACGAACAGTGTGAATGCCTATATACTGTATATTCCTGCTTGATTACTTATAAGCCAGCGTAAGCCAGCGTAAGAATTTTGCAGTTCGCTGTTGATACTGTCTGCTTCCAGAAGACGGTAAAAGGACACGTTATTAGTCAGAATTATTTATTCTAAAATTATTCTGTGCCTGAAACATCTTCGAGGGTTCGTTACTACCATCACATAGTGCCACGCATTCTTACGTCGTCATTAGAAAATTGCTGGATTTTATTTTAAAGGTACTGTAAAGCGTTTGTGACTAGACACGGGTTTGGATAGATAATTTATTTAACATTCATGATTCTTAAATACAAGTAAGAGTAAACACACTTGCTAATCTATTCAGTTTACAGAGAGACAATAGCGGCGCATTCTATTCTTCCTCTCGAGAGTTGCGGACTGCGTTCCCGATGTTGTCGGAACGCGGCGACACGTCGTTTGGTGAAAATGCCCTTTCGGCTTCTGTAGGAGGTGCAGATCCCAAATCTAACTGCTTAGGAAGTCTTTTCTTTGATGGCCCTACAGTCACCCACATCTCACCTGTGTTTGATTCTTCTGCACACAGCTCATCTTCTGCAGTGTAAAGATTAGGTTTCTTATCCTTTTCTGCTGGGAGGAGTGCAGTCGTTTCGCTGGTTTCCTCCTTAACAGAGGATTGGAGCTGGCTGGAGGCGCAATTGGTTTCTGTACTGTTTGCATGAGGAGCGGGCTTTGAATTCGCTGACTTCTGTTCAACTTGTGGCTGTGCGTGTTCCTTATTATTGAAACAAGCTTCTGTTTTTATTTGATCCCTTTTATAGGAGCATCGTTCAGGCCAGCTTCTATTGCCCCCTTTTCCTCTGCATTTGAGTTCTCTTCCAAGTCAGCCAAAATGTTACAATTCGGCCTTACTCTTAAATGTGGGCTCTCTCGCGGCCTGTAGCATGTTAGCTTATTCTTCAGTTTTGTTATATATGTTAGCTTCTCGTAGATTTTATCCTCTAGTTTGCGTATTTTATCAGCTGCTTCTGTAGGCTGTAAACCGTTAGGATTATTATCACTAATGTCTACACTAGTCTGTGTTGCTGTACTTACAGTCTTCACAGAGCTCGTAACCACATGACTGTCTTCTGAAAAATGATCAATTTTGACCTGTAGCCGTTCTATCTGGTCCTTTTGTTCTGCTACTATTGATTCGAGTTTCTTCACTTTATCATCAGCTTCTGTCAAACGATCGGTAGAGATTTTCAGTGCTTTTGACTTCACCTCCAAATCCTGGGTCAGTATTAATTTAGCCTCCTCAAGATTTAACTGTTCATCAAACAACGTTTCGATTTCTCTCATCGTATTTCTTAAGCTTACCTCTAATCTTGATTCAGTTTTCTTATTATTGGCCTCCATCATTTCCTGGTTTGCGTTTATTACAGATGAAAGCTTTCCTGGTCTGTGATGTCCTGACCCCTCAGCTGGTCGAAGATATCCTTAATAAACGGCTACAAGGACGTCTTCTGTTTTGTCCTCCCTCTTCGTTATTTATAGTGGCTTTTCACAGTTGAGATTCTTCTGCTTCCGTGCTACCGGCCTAGCTAGCTGGAGACTCACGCACGACTGAACGCAATATAATAGCTTATCCCGTTGGCTCTCGGCTTATATCCTCTGGTCGGACATACAGGAAACGCTCCTTCCAACAGCAACTCTTATTGTTGCGCACGCATCCATTCAGCGTGTTTACCTAACTGTTGCATAACAACAGCCATATCTTCTCGTTTCACTGTTCCTGTGCCGTTGCGTCATACCGCTGCGTGCGCATCCCTTGTACATGTTTACCTAGCCGTTGTGTAGCAATGATCGTGTCTCTACGTGTTTACTTATCCGTTGTGTAGCAATGGTCCTGTCTTCTCGCTATAATATTTCGTCTTTCATGCGTTATGTATGGTTATCATTCCAATGTGGTTTTTATATATTTTTATTTGTCTTTCATATTAATTCCTGATGAATATGTAGTATGTGCTCAAAGTGTTCAGGCCCTGAGTTACAGTGGGCCACATCCACACATCAAAGTGAACGAAGCTTACACACACTAAAATTCGTATAACATGTGTGTGTGATGGGTCATGTTTTTCACACGATCATCAGAGCTCGTTATTTCTCTTTGGCTTAAGGAAGTATGTGCTGATCAATGGAATGAGTCTATTATTGTACCAATTTACAGGAGGGCAATGAAGTTGTCTGTAGTAATTATCGTGGCATATCACTGTTATCAATATCATGCGGAATTTTATCCAATATCCTTGTATTAATGTTAAGTCCATGTAAAGATAAAACTAGTGAGGATATTTAGTGTGGCTTTCAACTAAGGAAGCAGCTAACTGTAGACATCAAGAAATCCTATGATTCAGTTGGGAGGGAAGTATTGTACAGTATTCTCATAGAGCTTGGGGTACCCCATGAACTAGTTAGGCGGATTAAAATGTGTTTAAACAAAATGTATATTTAAATCCGTATAGGTTAACATTTGTCTGATGATTTTCCTATCAAGAACGGTCTAAGGCAAGGAGATACTTTATCGCCATTAGGAAGGTCCAGGAAAACCAGATGGGACTGAAATTAAATGGGGCACATCATGTGCTGGTCTGTGCTGGTGATGCGAATCTACTGGGAGATAACATAGATACCAGAATGGGAAAAAAAGACAAGAGACAGGGTTTTTTGGGGGGGGTTGATAAAATGTATCGGGACTGAAGTTTCTCCATCCAGTGTAGCTCCTTGGTTATTTTAATACACACAGGCAGCCTCGAGAACAACTTAGGAACGTGTTTGACTCATAAATCAGGACTTTCCAATTCGGAGCTCTCAGTCACATATCTGGCGACATTCCAGTGTTATAGTGCATGAGATTCCATAGCTCTGTTGGAGGGACATGGACTTCTTTATTTTCTATATGTACTTTTTCCATAGCCCACTTTTCACTTCTCCTGAAGCGCAAAGGCCATGAACATAAATTTACAAATACTGTAATATCTTAGGTAGGCATATGTGGAGGTAGTCCCTACTGAAACAAATGAAAACAATGAAAAATCAAAGTAGCAGAACATTAATGTTATCAGCATGGGACAACTGTCACAATTTTGGATAACTACTGAAAGAGATAAAAAATAAATTGTGTGATAATAATGGATCTTGATCTGAATACTAAGCAGTAATCCCACCATTCAGTACCATACATAGATATTAGTAAACTCTCTGTTGTACAGACTCATATGAGGTGAGCCAGGATACCTCAGTCAGTATAGCAACTAGGCCACAAGCTGAAAGACCGAGAGGTCAAGGTTTGGTTCCAGATAAGGGCAAGAGACTTTTTCACTTGTCCATTAACATCCACACTGACTCTCAGACACGCCAGGCCTATATACAAAGGCCTCCGTATGCAGCAAGAGGATGAAACTGACAACTCACATCCACCTAGTGCTGAAATCAAGAATGAACAGGCTGTAAATTCAGTCCCCTAATCCACATACTGGCGATATCCAAATTATGGAACCTAAGTATCATAATGAAGCCTTCCTCAATAAAATCATGTATGTGAAATCAAGTTTCAAGATTTTTTGACACTCCCATTCCTGATCATGCTTCTGACATTGACAGTACAACAGCCAATACGCAGACATTTAAATGTCATTCCTTGGAAATTATATTTCAGCATGGAGCAAAGGTGAATTCAAAACACTGAATATCGCAAAGAGGCAAACCAATTCAATTATTAAACTGTGGAGGATCACTATTCCACCATTTCCTAGACGGTCTGCTCATTGATGGCAGCCCTTTACCCCCAAGAACATTCCTGGTAGTCATTTCTGTTAGAGGGTGAGTCAACCCCCAGGGCCAGACTGTGGCTGAGAGGATTAGGTCAATTGGAAAAAATCCAATGACCTCATCGGGACTTGAACCCGCGACCTTCCTGCTTAAGATTCCCCGGTAGAGATGGAAAATTCAGAGTAATGTTATTGAAGAAAACAAGTTACCTTCTGGTACAGTGGAACTTGCAGGTTCAGATTTTATGATTTTACAATTA
>NW_019722450.1:327167-341478 GCF_002891405.2 Cryptotermes secundus | reverse complement strand
CAGTCTGTGCATAAAGAAAAATTCACAAAAGGCAATTAATTTAATTAAAATTCCTGTAACATGGCATTAATTATAAATAATCATGTGACCTGCTTAAAAATAATTGTTCGTGGAAACTGTCAATCCCCAGCCTCTAGACTATAATATACTTGTACTGATGGCATAGGAAGGAAAGAAAGAATATAGTAGTGAACTAATCACATCCATAGAACTAACATGATAACTTTTGTAGGCAAGTATCTTTTAGGAGTGATATTCGTGTGTACACTGAAAAAGATTGTAAAGTATTTTCTCTCCATATCATAATACCAGAATGAATGTTTAATGAATTTCCTTTAACCTCAAGGAAGGAGTCTCTGTTAACTACCAAACAAAGTCTGAATGAGCCCCACAGAACTTCTGGATATGATAATGAAGGGAAAGATCTCAGAGATCCACTTTTATGTGTGTCATCTAGCAACAACCCCCCCCCCATCCATCACTGTCTTCATAAAGCTCTTCCTCGCAAGTTCCCTCCCATGTTCTTTCAGCAAGGCATCTTTCCTAGCCCATTGCTCATATCTTCATCTCAATCTTCCATGTTATCATTCTCCTTTTAGATTCAAGTTCGAAATTTTCTAAGACTTTTTTTTTAATGTTCCCATAACATCTAGTTCTTATTTATTTATTTATTTATTCATCCATTCATTATCTTCCAATTCTAATCTTCAAATCATCTAAATCCCCCCCCAGATTTTTCACTTTGAAATCCCATCTCAGGTGCTCTTAGTTCAGTCTTGTAATATCTGCCTTTGTTCATGTCTGTGTCCACATGAGCATGTGTGGGCTCCAAATGGGTATACAGTAGTTTTTAAATGAACACCCTTTCTATATCTTTGGATTTTCACATTTCCAAAGTATATCATAACAAAATGGTAAAAGTTTCCTTCATTTTTTAACCTTTCCATAATTCAATCTCGAATTCCTCCATTTGTCACTATATCCTTGCTATGTATTTGTAACTCTCCACTTTCTTCATTTCACGATTATTTAGCAATTTGTGTCTTCCACCCTCTGCCCTCCAGCTTATTTTCATAACTATACATTTATTCAAACTGATGTCTAATCCAAAAGCTGCACACTTTCTAACCATATAAACGTTTATGTACAATGACATCTATATAAACAACAACATTTTTAAGTATTAAACCATTCAGATTTTTTTTTTCCATCTATGAACACATTATTTTCACATTTATCATGAATTTCATTATCTCCATCAAGTTAGTCCTCTGTAAATGTTTACTTTCTGTAATGCTTTTGAAATGTCCTGTCTCCTTGTACTGTCATATGCTTTTTCAATAGTTACACAAACAAAATCCAAACATGTTTTTAAAATACCACCTTTCTCCTGTTATCTCTCCAACTGTGAAAATTATATATAACAAAATAAAATCATATCTCAAACCATACGGTTTTTCTGTCAATTAATCTTGTGTCTGATCAGCTGTCAATCAAATTACTTAAAAGGCATAGGAAGTGTGCAAACATCTCAGATCTGTTTCTTTTCAAGTGCATTTCAAAAACAAAACAAAAAAAATATGGTTGTTTGCTTTACTTTGCTACTTATAGATGCTTAGGTGTTCATAAGAATGATCATGTAGGAAAACTACTATTTTAATGTATAATCTTTGTAACACTGACAGCTGCATAAAAATTCTACACCCATTAAGTCCTTCACATCAGAGAAAATTATAAAACAGCATTCATAGTGGCTAAGTTAAAAGTTTATATTTATTCTCATCAGTTACTGCTCATAATGACTTACGATCTTCTGGTGTATCATATGCAGTGAGTACTCTTAGGGCCCTGCACCAGAAGTAAATTCCCTCTTTTCATCAAATGATTCATAATAATCTCTGTTATACTGGTTAAAAAATATGGTATTCACAATAAATCAAGTATCATAAAAATCTTGTTTTAAGTGTTTAACTTCTGTATCATAAACATGTCTTTTTTGTTCATGTAAAATATATTTCTCTTTACAGTCCATCAACAATTAAGTACTGTAAATTTATCTAAAACAATGCAATCTTATATAAAAAGTGTACAATACAGATCTAAGAAGAGTCTAATTTTTATATTAAAAATATCTTATTTACAGATACTCATTAAGCTCACCAAGTAACTATAAAGGCGCGTCCACATTACTCGTGCTCGTATGGCTTTTACTTACTTGCTTACTTACTTACATACATACATACATAATTCATGAATTCACTGATCCGTTGTCTCAATTGGACCGGATATTGAACTCATCAAAATAAGACTCGATTGCAGAAGTACAATCATATCAACAGCAAACAACCTCACACAACCAAAAGCACCAAATAACCATAATTTACATTGTTATTCATAAATAAAATTGCAAGGAATATAGTTATTAAATGTTATACATGCTTAGCAGAAATATATTCATCTATTGAATAAAAAGCATTTGTTGTGAGGAAACTTTTCAGTGTGTGTTTAAAAATCTTCACATTATCACTCATCCTTTGTATATACTTGTGCTCATAAATCTTTGTCCACACTACTTCAGTAGCTCGCCAGGTTTCGGCTCGTGAGGATCCGTATATTTACTCGTAGTGTGTATAGGCTGTAGTCGTATTTTAATTTATTGGCTATAGTTTTTAAATTAAAAATTTGCTAGTCTCATGACTTGTCATATCGTCCATATTACTTGCAAGCATAGCGAGTCACATGAGCACGAGTAATGTGGGCACGCCTTAAACTACAGTTGCTCCATCCTGCAACAAGCAAGCACAATTCTTCTCTTACTTGTAGATATTACGAACACTCTTGTGCATACTTAGCATTAGAAATGTCTCAAGGAAACTTGGTCACAGCATCTTGTTAAAAAGGATTCTAAACCCACCGCCATTTTAAGCTGCCCAGACCAATATAAATATCCTTACCAGGTCATAATCAAAGAGTAATTCTTCAACCAGTTCTAAGAATTTGTATGTTTACTGTGCAAGGCATTTTCTATTCAGATTTTGCATAAAATTGCTTTATTTTTTACTGTCAGTGTATTAACACAACTACTTCTGAAAATTAACTTTCCAACAGTACTATCTGTTGTCAGTCTTTTCACTGCACGGTATTGTTCTAATTTATTTCCTGCAAAAATTAAACAGGAAACGGTTTATAAAATTTTTATGCTATTACAATAAACCTGTTACTTTAATTTATATGAGAAAGTAGTATCAACATCCACAAAATCATGTGTGTGCAGGACAGAATTCACAAACTATTAACAAGAACTACACTTCCTGTGGCATTGGAAAGGTGTGTTCAATTTTGCATTAACGATCTCCTCCTGTCTAGATATTAAGAGTGAATTCACACATTATTTGTGTAACAGAAGTTCAGTATATCAAGTTTCATCAAAAATCTGTCAAGGGGGAACATGATATGCACACACGTTAATTTAGGCATATAAAGAAAGTAACCCTCAAAATGAATTAAATTTATGCATGGAAATCCCAGCACAACAGAGGTGCTGCATTTCAAAATCTGTTAAAGAATTCAAATGGTTCATGTAGGCCCTTAAGTACGGTGCCACTTACAGTGAATCGTGTGAATGAAACTTGTGTGAAAACAACTATATGATAGAGGTGTACTGAGTTTCATTAAATCTGTCAAAGAACTCAAGAGACACATATCAGTAATAGTTCAGTTATGCCATCAGTTGGGGTGCCTAATAAACTGAAATGAGGTTAATGAAACTTACACATTGGAAGTCCTGCATAACAGAAATGTTTTCTATCGAGTTTCATCAGAGTCAATCACACAATTCAGTGAATGCAACAAAGGTCTTCTGGATTATGACAACATGTTATAATCTGGTAGAAGAAATACAAAATTTCAGAGGAATATTCTGTTTTCATCTTCAGAGCTGAAACTTACTTCTACTCTAAGATTGAAGCAGTAATTCCAGTTATTTAAAGTGCAAACATAACCAACTTGACCGGGTAGAAAATTGTGTGTTAAAATAAATGAACTTCAAAATCACAATTACACTAAAATAAACTTGGTATATCATATGAGGCAAGACTTAAGGCTTAGAATTTATATCTTTGAAGTAGCTGAAATAGCTTTTAGTTCCGAATCCCCTCAGTTATGCTACCAGTTCCTGATATCCAACTGCTAGACATTTGTACACTTACAACTAGTGTGTGGTAACAAAGTACCAGCTGCCACTATAAAAATATATGGACGGATGTGATGAACGCCAACATGCTACACAGAGGAGCATAATTGTAACACATATCACTAGCCACTCCAATTACAATGGAAGCTGTTAACAAAGAAAATAATACAGAGAATAATGAACAGAGGAAGATACTGTATACTTCATACTGATAATGAAGAGGGCACTGCCGTGATTTAATAAACAAGTATTATTCACTTCCTTAATACGAAGACTGAATTTCTCCATCATTATAAGGAATTAGCTCAAAATGTCGAAGTAACATTGCCATGAACAACCCTCATTCACAATTTACCATCTGCTGACTAACAATAATTATGCAGTTATATTATGTGTAAAGAGATAAGCAAAGAAAAAGGGTCCAGAGTATGGCGCTATAATGTGAAACATTCTGAATAATAATATAAGTCAGGAAAATATAGAATATATATATCATTTAAGTAGGAAATATCTTTGTTCTTTCACTGCAGTAAGTAAGTAAGTAAGTAAGTAAGTAAGTAAGTAAAGTAAAGCTATCCCTGTACTAGGCCATCAAGGCCCATAGGGTTGTGAGATGTTGAGGGTCCCACATTATCTAGACAATCGGCTCAACGATGGTGGTAAGTTTGTCAGCCTTAGGCGCAGGCTGTGCTATACTCCCCAGGAAATTTTTTTTAAAAAAATTAATTCCTGGTACTCATTTCTGTTAGAGGCTGAGTTGACCCCAGGGCCATAGTTCGGCTGGAAGGATTAGGTCAATTGAAAAAAATCCAGTGACCTCATTGGGACTTGAACCCACGACCTTCTGGCTTGTAGCATAGCCCCTCAACCAACTATGCTACTGCGTGCCCCACAGTAATCAAACATAATAGAGATGATCACCAAATTCAAGAAAACTAATGTTCAGATAAGCATCTGCAACACTACAGTTGTTAAGAATATAATGCTCTTTTAGCAAATAATTTAAGAACAAAAGAGTGAAAGGAGAAGTGCAAATGAACAATTTGAGGATTGTTATGTATATCCCACCAAGTCATGTAAATGCTCACAGAAGCCAGTTACATTCCCTTTCATGGCCCTTACAAGTCATGTATCATAGTTTAATGCTACAGCAAACCATAAGAGAAAATACATAAATAAGTAAACTAAACTGGCATAGGAATCTGACCACCCAGGTACTGAAAATGTGGCTTCAAGTTTTGAACAGTAATCTACAGTGAACTTCTCAGACATTGCACTGCAGTTGAGTATATACGGTAATGAAAGACAAAGCAATAAAGGCACAAATGCCTGCACATAATCCATCAAAACTCTTAGCCATTCAATAGGCTTTGGTTGGCAACAATAGAAAGCAAAGCCTCACTTTTTTCTGCATGTATCAAAGTTTGTATTTTACCAAGAACTCTCTGTCATCACCATTCCTTTTAACGCTTCAGCACAGAATCACTGTCACTCAAACTCTGACCTGCTATAAGAAGAGATGTTCGTGTCTAACATCAAGATATGCAGAGTTAAGAAAACAATTTACTACTTAAGAATCTCAACTGAGTTCGTTTTCAGTCAGTGGTTAATAGTCTGGACTTTCATTTGTTTACTAGTATAAGTTAGGGCCATCTGTTTAAAAAGTTAAAAACATCATAGAGAAAAGGCTATGACAAATGTAGAACGTGTCCCACGGCACTACACAAGTTTGATCAAAGCATATAGGGCACATCCCTCCAAACTGAAAAGTTCAGTTGTGATTTTATAATTGCAGGGTAGGGATTCATACGTATGTTATAAAACACTATTGGCTATGAAATGATGCATTCCAGAAAACATCTTCTGCCATTATTTGAAGTACTCCTCCTATCAAATCTGAGAGGCAGGTGATTCAGATCTTCAGCTTCCACTAAGTGACATAGCTTATAACAATTATGGCACTCACAATTAATACAGTTGACTTTAGCTTATGCTATAGCCTATTCATGGATATTCCAAATTTCCTTCCCATTCTGCAGTAGTATTTATCACAAATGTAAATATATTGTGACTTCATCCTTCACCCATTCCTTGCTATGTTCATTCTCACACATGTAAAAATACTTTTCCTTTTCTAATTTCCTCTTAAGTTAGGGTGCGGCATCTGACCCATATCTTCAGAAATATCTGAAACTTAGTGACAGATCTCTCTCTCATATTGAGCAAAAATTATGCAGTTGCATGAACTGCATGAACATAAGTTATGTACCAGATCATGAATAAGTGGGCACTTTTTGTTTCTAAGAAGGAATGGGTTTCTGTGGAATCAGACAGCCTACAACAACAGATTTGCTGTTAATTTTAACTGGCCACATATGAATATACTCTGTCTATCAATGCCTCCCATTAATGTCAAGCATTATTATTATTATTATTAGAGGGGGTGGCTTTCCCCATGCACTTAGACCAGTTATTGGTCCATTGTGCGTCCCCTTTAATTTCTACTGTCGCCATACCCTACCGGCACTGGTGCGTGCTATCAGCCCCGTTCAGCCAATGAGGTTGGCCCTCGGTACCTGATATTTCCCCCATCTACCAGAGGCATTGGAAACTACTTGGGTGGGAAACTTGTTGCCTAATTTTGCTCAGAGGTCTCCTAGCGACATGAGGATCTTTTACGTACCATAAATCTATGACACGGGACCCACTTCTTAAAGTCCCTCCCATAGGACTTGTTCCCTGAATTGTTTCGCTCTTAAAAATTCCATGACCGACCTCCGCCGGGTTTGAACCCACGTACCTTGAATCATGAGGTGGGAACGTTACCCCTAGACTATGGAGGCCGCTTAATGTCAAGAATACTAAGCAACAAAATAATACAATTGTGTATGAAGTATATGTGCTATGTCTAATGTCATTAGTCACCCTGATAGCAGACCCTAGTAGGAAATAAACAGGTATATGTCAGATAACATTTGAAATTCCACTGGGAAATATAGCTTCGCAAAATAATCTATATAGAATAGGGTCTACATTTGTCCATCAAGACTACTGAGAAATTCTTCTTTGGTGTGGTCAGCATAACTGCTTCCCCAACATAGAATTGCTTTATTATTGTGAACTGCAGAATCTGTTACACATCTTTAGTAACACTTTCTTGATTAGTGATGCAATGCCTGCAAGTTTTAATAGCAGCAATATTATAGCCTAAATATAGATGAATCACATGCCATCCTTCACCGTAACAACCTCTAAACTTCACTTTCTTCTAAACATTCCTATCCTAAGTTTTATCTTTATTACTTCTAAGAAGAAATAGTGAAATGCCTTCTTTGTCTTTCTCTCTGCCTTCAATTCAACTGCCCATACAGACACCCCCCCCTAATAATTGTTTGATGTAATGTTTCTTCTGCTGCTGTGTTTAACATATACTAAACTATAACTTTTCATCTAATTTATTCTGGTGGTGTTATAACAAATCTTGTCCTAACAAACAGATTCTATATACTTCCTTTGTTTACAATTTCTTTTATAACATACGGTTTTAAATTCTATTTTTGTTTCCAATAAAATTGATCAGTGCTCAGGTTGTGCTTCTTCTATTCCTAAACATCTTTAGTTAAAACTGCCAGAAAATAATCAATAACTGACTTCAGTCCTCTTGTTGACCATGTATGTTTTTCAGTTTAAAAAACTAATCTAATATTTTTAAATGTTTATAGCATGAAACATTTCTAAGTCATGGTCCATTACAGTTAATGTTATTTTTTTGAGTTTTGAATTATGTCTTCTGTACGTTTTTTTCCTATTTGTTCACTATAGTTACTGCCAGTAATAATGTAATAATTTCATTTATTTTATTCACTGTATTCTATAGCTCATTATACGAGAGAAAGATCTGCCTTCCCAGGTCCTCCCTTCTTCTAGTATATTATGTTTCAGAATCAAAATACCTCAAGAACACATAAGAAATAATTGACAGTCTGGGTTTCTTCTGCTGTTTGTAGTTAACAAATATCAAAGGAAAGTAGACCAAGAATTGTTGCTGTAGTTACAGCACGTTGTTATCACCTTTGAAGCAAATGAACCCACACAAGAAACATATTCTCTTGCTGAAACAGGTGTCTTCTATGTCCAAAGGGCCAATTCACATTTGTAAATAACCAGAAACTATTAACAAGTTTTAACATGCCAGCAGAAGATAAAATCATAATCAGATACATAAGAAATGGATGAAGATGATAGATTTACATAAATGAGGAACAGATGTTATCATCAGTTTACATTTACTTTAAAATAAAAGGCCCTCTTGTAATCCTGCTATATAATACTACTGGGCTAACCACTGCAGAAAATCTTCAATTTTATAGCAAATTATATAGTCCCACAAACAAGATTGTCATGTATAAATAAAAATTATTGGAATTTGTCATATGCAGGTTCTTAGAGTGAACAAATTATATACTCGTAGACACACTAAACTCAAACTTGCTAGAACCCAGGATTCCCTTTAAACTGAGTGCTTGTAAACTGAAAATTATCTTTCTCTGTACATGCAACAAAAAAAAAGTGAACAGTCTAAACAAAAAATAATGCCTGGAACTAAGTGTGATATTATACACAATATTTTAGCCTGACAGTAGTCTTCAGAAGAATTCACACATAACAAATTTAATTAATGATTCCCTCAACTTTGCTGCCTGGAGATTTTAATGGATGAATGGATTTACTTCCAACAAGATAATATAAATTATTTCAGATAGCTTGTAATTAATGTTAACATCCAAGGTCATCACAGTCAACTTGTTTTGAATTCCTGTTGCCTACAGTTTTCTCCATAAAAAGAAAAGTACAACCTAGCACCATGTCTTCTTTGTTGTGATACCACAATCCACATTACTGTTAACAGGCTTTAGTTATGAAAATTCTGTGTGAACAATCCAGCATACTTCGCAAAGTACATCAGCCCCTGAGACTTCACCCTCCAATGTGGAGAAAGTATATCAAGTTCCTGGGCCTTCTTGCCATGCCTTGTAGCCTGATTACTGAAGTTGGCACTGACAGAAGGGACTCACATTCCTGACTCCGCTATCCCTTCGTCATCTGCAACATGAAATAATAAAGTAAAACAAAATATTCATACAACAATTTTGAGGCAAAAAAAGTAGAATCCACAAAAAGCACCTGTCATAGTATGGACGACAGTTTACTGAGAAGAGAAAACTATTATGCATTACATGAAGAATATATAAGAAAAGCAAGCATATAAAAAAAACACTTTGTGGTTTTAGTCCAAGCAACTGCTGCTTGTCGGCAAAGTTAGTGCCAACTTCAGCGGATAGATGGTGTCACGTGGTCAGCACAAAAAATCCCCATGGCCGTTAATTTCGGTTTTCTAGACAGGAGCCTGGACCCCATTGAGGCCAGACCTCTGGATCTGTACCCAGGAACTCTAACCACTAGACCACAGAGGCAGTCAAAAAGCAAGCATATGTACAACATAATTTTTCAAAGTAGTTATAATTTCTTTGTTAGGACTGTCATACTTTAAGCTGCTGGACTGACTGACTAAGTCTATGATGCATTACAGGTGCAGAAATTATATCACACGATACCAGAAAGTTATGAATGGTAATTACTGTAAAATTTTCAAAGGATACAGGCATACGAATGTATGTAAAGATGCTGTGTCAACACTGTATCATTCTCCTGGTGGGATCAAGGAAAATCACCAAACCACAAGATGGTCATGTTGAACTTTCATTCTCTTACTGATAATCACAGTGCTATAAGCTTTCCCACTCTGCTTATATCTGCAATTCAAGCTACTGATTAAATCTTACTTGTGTTGATGACAAGATGCAAAAATTCCTAAAAAACCTAATATTCTGCCTAACTGTGCCACAGTTTAAAGTATACATAGTAAAAACAGCCTTTAAGCACAGGTGATAGTGACTTATCCCAAATCTAGCAAAACTTGCTCAAGCGACTCAAAGAGTTCACCAGTTAAGCACATGTTAAGACATCTATCTCCAAACTGATTAACTTGATACCTTTTAACTAAGATTATAATATAATGACTTGCCCATTATCAAAGTAAAGTTAATTCTATATATTTTAAACAAGAGACAAAATATAAAAAAGTAACAAAATGAAACAAATTTATGTGTCTTTGGGCCACACCAGATGAACACTCCTGCTTTATATCTAAAATTTTTTTTCTTAAATTCACTTAGTGGAGGGTGGAGTCAAACTGGGTCTACTCGGCACGGCAGCCACTGATTGGCCTATTGTAGCCTGCCCCTGGTGATTATGATGATGGAAAATTTGGTGGAATGAAGATTGGCAGGAGAAACCGAAGAACTCGGAGAAAACCTGCCCCAGCACCACTTTGTCCCCCACTTGACCAGACCCAGGATCGAACCCGGGCCACCGTGCTGGGAAGCCAGCGACTAACTGCTTGAGCTATGGCACAGCCCTGCTTTATATCTAGCTTCATGCTGGATATTTTAATGCAAATGGCCATATGCAGAGTTCTGAAAAAAAAAAAAAAAAAGCAACGAATTGCATCATTAGAAGAAAACATAAACACATTAATTAGGACAAAATATAGCCAGTCAATTATATTTTCAAAAGTGGAACTGCAGCATGTTTATCAGGGGATAATTTGGCATTGCTAAACTAGCAGATACTCATATTCCACTCATACCCACAAGACAACTGGTTGCAGTGTGAAATGTGCAGGGAACAAGATGAAGATTCTGAGAACAAAACATGTAAAACTGACCCTCTTTTATCTCAACACTGGCGGATGGATTACAGCTGTAGATCCATCAGAGAAAAGAACTGATGCAAAGACACTGCACATACTTTTTCACATACGTTTCATGAATCGCAGCCTTATAGAATTGATATTGTGTTTCAACCCTTAGACAGCATATTGTTATTTTCTTGAATATATGAACAATGCAGTTTTATTTGGGACTAAACTGTCAAAATTTAATCAAAATCATTCAAGCTATTTTTGAGAAAGATTTTTTTTTTTTGTGACAGCCCCAGCTGTTTTGTCCTACAAAATATTATTTGAGGCCTCTACAGATGACTGAAATTTAACCAAAACTAATCAAGCCATTTTCAAGAATACTAATATTTTGTGTTTGGGTTATTAGAGGATGTACTGCTGCTTTTTTGAGGAAGATGGTATTCATAAATTACTGCAATATAATCTAAATTATCAGAGCTGTTTTCAAATAACCATTTGTGTTTTGGAGCACGTCTGAAGGGTGCCTGTTTTTGGAGCTGGAATGTTCAGCTTCACCTAGAAAGAACCTAGGATGATTAAACAACTGCACACTGAATATGAACTATATCTGTCTACCCATTCAAGCACTATGCTTGTAGGCGACTTATGCTCCTGATGCAACTACAGACTATATTATTATAAGTATTATTATTATTGTTACTGTTATTATTATTATCATCATTTAAGGACTACTCTGATGCAAATACATACAGACAGCATTGCAAAAACGTTTTCATATTAATTGGTGCTAAAAACAATTAAATCTACCAAAATCTTGCAGTCAGTTTTTTCATGATCACAATAATTTCTCCTGCTATGTATATAAGCAAGTAGAAAGGTATGGAATATATATCACTTCAGCTTAACAATGTGATCCATTACGTTTCATTTCTGTTAGCAGAAATTTATTTTCTCCCTACCTTTTAAAATTATGAGCTATTACCTATTCATAAATTATTTCATGTTTCTTACGAGAAAGTAGCCACTGTGCTCTAACTCATGCGATAACACGTGGTGTAAGCTGAATTTAGTTATGGTTAACCAACTGTCAACTCTTCTGTTATTACAAGCAAGTAGAACCAAATATGAACAGATGAAAGATTCAGGTATATCAGCAAGAATGGAAATGGATTTTCATGACATTTGAACAACCAAAGAATTTGGGGCACAAAGATATGGTTACATAAATGAAGAAAAAGTAAATTTCTTTGGAAGGAGTCTTCTGTTATGTGCAACACATGACTTAACCCAGAGACATAGGAATATGGAAGAAAAAAAAACTTTAATCACTTCTGGTAGTGGCTCTGGAACAAGGCACACATAAACATGCTTGACATGCATGTAGAAACATACAGATTCATATAAAGTGTCTGTTATTCACAAAATGCAGATGTATTAACACATTTTTTAATAATCTTCCCAATATTAAATTTCTTCAAAATCCATTTAGCAGTTACTCAGTTGTTGCGTGAGGACAGACATACAAACAGATATGCCAAAGTTAACAGGCATATTTATACAAACTCACAAAAATAAAGTCTGTAAACAAATGTATGATAATTAATTAGTCACCAAACCAAACAAGTGATCAGAGTAAAAAGATTCAACAATTCTATCACCAAATACTATCAAAGGGGTCAGTCATAAGCCAGTTCAATTTAATCCCCATATAAAAAATATGTGAATTCAAAGCTCTTTCTGTTTAATTCTTTCCATGAATCTTCCTGATTTACTAGATGTACTGGTGACAGAAATGGGTTATCACCACGATCATGGAAGTCCACTACTGGACCCTTCCCAGAGACTATGCGATTAGTTTACACATCCAGAAGCTATTTCTTTAAGAATCACTTCATTATCCTACTACTAGAGCCCCCCCCCCCACCTCAATCAATCAGTGTCTTCCCTTGAGATTTCCTAACTAGTACTTTACATG
Organism: Cryptotermes secundus; assembly: GCF_002891405.2. Classification (NCBI taxonomy): domain Eukaryota; kingdom Metazoa; phylum Arthropoda; class Insecta; order Blattodea; family Kalotermitidae; genus Cryptotermes; species Cryptotermes secundus. The sequence continues at coordinate 328,548 of NW_019722450.1, read as the reverse complement.
CACTTGTTTCCCCATGCATAGTAATGCCCAACCATATTCCTCTTACCTTGAACATCTGTTGAAATTTAGCTGTTCATTCTCTTTACACCCCTATCAAAGCTTAAGAAATGTTTCTGACAGATCAGTCCTCATAATTTCCTTCATGCTTATTCTTAGATCACGGGTTCTATTCCTGATAAGGTCACTTGATTTTTCAAATGACCTAATCATTGCAGCCACACTATGGTCCTGGAGTTGACTCAGTCTCTTAACAGAAATAAGTAGCATGAATCTTCCTGGGTGTATAGCACGACCGGCACATTAGGCTGACAACCTCACCACCATCTGTGAGTTGACTGTCTAGAAAATGTGGGAGCCTCGACATCTCACAACCCTATGGGCCTCTATAGCCTGTTACAGGGTTAGCTTTACCATCTTTTTCTTTCTTTCTTACAACTCATATGTTTATTCTTACATTTTCATAATTTTTTGTTCTGGTTTTGTCATTTAATTTCTCTCAACATATGTGTCACAGAAAACTTCCCTACTGTCACCAGTTTCTCTTATAACTCCCAATGAAACAGTTTCTGTGCTACCAATTAGCAATCATTCTTTATTGTAGAGATGCAGAACTTTTCTGATATTTGCCTCTGAACCCACAACTTTTACATATCTTGACCTAATGTCACTTGCAACCCCAAATATGAATGCCACTGAAGTAAGAAAGGCTTCCAAGAGGGAGACAGTGCAATCAGCCATGCCATGATGCAGCATTCAAACAAAGAGTAAATTAATTTACCCAGAAACCCATCACCAGCTGCAGATAAGAACACATGTTTTGAAGCCTCTGCTTGTGACTTGGACGCTTCTCCAGTGCTCCAGTCTCTATGTAGGTTGTCTCCTGTAGCTTCTTGCCTACATCAAACACAAACATTACCCCATGCACCAGCCACCTCAACCCAATTATAATAAAGTAGTTTTATCCTGTACTCTGTTTGATGGAATGTGTATGTCCACAATTTCAAGATGCACCAACTTCTTATAGTCGGCATATTTTATGATGATATACAAATATCTACTTCTGAAACTATTATGTTTAGTTGCCTCTCTCTCTATATATATATATATATTCAGGAGGAAATCAAGAGGACACTGAACTCAGGTAATGCTTTCTACCATTCAGTCCAGAACCTTTTGTCTTCTTCTATGCTGTCCAAAAACATAAAAATTAGAATATACAAAACTATAATTTTGACTGTGGTTCTGTATGGGTGTGAAACTTGGTCTCTGGCATTAAGGGAGGTACATAGACCGAGGGTGTTTGAGAACAGGGTGTTGAGGAGAATATTTGGACCGAAGAGAGATGAAGTAACAGGAGGTTGGAGAAAACTGCATAATGAGG
>NW_019722450.1:321226-326528 GCF_002891405.2 Cryptotermes secundus | reverse complement strand
GGAGGCGCTGTCAAGCATCTCAAAAGATGAATTTAGACAATGTTTTGAAAAATGGAATAAAAGACTAGACAAGTGTATTAGTGTAAGTGGAGAGTACTTTGAAGGGGATTGAAGGTTTGTGCTTAAAATTTGAATAAATAAGTTTAAAAAAAATAAGTTCGGTTTCTTTTGGGTACCCCCTCGTATATATTAAAGAAAAATAATGACCAATAAAGCAATGAAGTTAATTAAAAAATACAAGATCTACTGAGGTTATGGATGTGGCACTTTTAACATACACAGCAATAATTCACCAAATACAGACAAGCTATTATAAAACGTGTTCATGTGTTACCATAAACAAATAATTTTAATTTAGAAGGACCTCAGATGGTGAAATATAGGAAACATTATTTGTTTGCCTGTGTTACATGGGAGCACAAAGATGTTATAACTACAGAAATGTATCTATCACCAGGACCAATAACTTTTATGTGGAGATTTATGACATAGGGTGATCCAAAATTTAGAGCTTTTGCTATATATAACAACATACAATGTTATTGAAAAATGGAACACAATTTTTTACTCTTCCTAGCGGATTGTATCATCAAAAAAGCCTGTCATCCAACCTTAAACTCTGCAGTGTATATAAGAAACAATACAGGCTGCAACTTCATCTTTAGTATACTTCACCCTACCACATACCTTACGATTAAAAAAAAAACACACACACACACACACACACACACTATATACTTACAAAGAAAATATACACTACTGTTCTAGCACAGCCACTGTCATGCACTGATACAGAGATTCAGAATTTCTACCTTCAGAAACATGTCTGCAATAAAATTTCCTTATCTTTCACACACAAAGTAATTACTTCTTAGCGTGATTGTAGTTTCTTCTCTAATTACATTCTGCAGTCCAAATAACAGTAGAAAGGGACATCACTGAATTTAAAATGTTAAAACTATAACTACATAACAGATAAGAAATGATACAAAGGCAAGTTATCAGTGTACCAGGAACACAATAGGGATGCTACAGATTAGGAAAAAAAACAATTGTTATACATCTTTGATTATTAATGCTAGATATATATGGCAGTGTTACCACTTAAATATCTGTGACAGCTCTCAGAACTGTCAGAATATATATTTTTCATTAACTGAGCATTATATCATTTGAAGATCAGGACACGCCATCACAGACATCAATATTTATATTAGCACTTGGAGCAATACATCAGGTATTCAAACTTTAGTTAATGAAAGAGCATACTAGAATTAACATTTATGAAACTTTGGCAGGAAACATGTTGGCATATGGAAGATGGCCTTGAAGATTAGTAAAGCAAGTGAAAAAAGATTATTGGCTTGTAAACAAAACTTATGAGAACTGTAGCGTACACAATACTGGGTCCTTAACACAGTGACATTGTAGAAGAATTATGAATTCAATTAATCATAAAATTAAAACAAAAATTGTCAAAACTAATTGCCAGCAACATGTAAGAGGAATGGAAAACAACAGAATACCAAAACAGATTGTAGCCTAGAGAGAGGGGAAGTTTAGGATGACTTAATGGTGAGATAGCAAGAAACCATAACAGGCTGCATGGCCTAATGTCTGACAGGCTGATTTTGGAGGTGCTTGGTTGCAATTTTGGCTGAGTTGCCAACTATCTTGTTCTCATGTTTTGTTTTGTTTTTCTTTCACTCCCTTCAATTTAATTTCCAGGATAGCACCTTATATGGCCACAACTGCTACCTCCCAAATCCAATCCAATACCATCACATATCACTCTACCATCCAATGTCACATACTCCACACAGTGAATGCAGTGTCAAATGATCTCTGAGAAAAATGACGATGATTATGATGAATGAAGATTGTGCCTGGGTTAGGGGACCTCTACAGTTTGCAGTAGGCTCAGTACCATGATGGGAGGGCCCAGTGTGCTCCACATTCACAGAGTTCTGATTTGTTACAGGTAACATGGAAACAGCATACAAAAAAGCTGCATGGATTCAAGACTTTGGTATGGGACAGCATCATACTCCATCATCACAAGATTCCACATTTTCTGATGAATCATCTTCAACATGGAGATAACCCCTTACATTTAGGATCTATCCCACAATCTGTCTTGCAGGACAGATGGCAGTCACAAAAAACTGAGTCACGCTAACTAGCTCTGGGCTGAAAACCCAGTATCTCTCACATACAACAGGAGCACCAACCATAATACAAGAACATTCAATAAACAGGTCTAAGGCATGAACTGCCTTGCCTGCTCAAACACTGGAGTTGTGGGTTTTAATCCCACTTCAGGCAAGGATGTTTGCATTTATTCTGTTTGTGTTGTCCTGTGTAGGTAGCGATCGTTCAGTGGGCTGATTGCCCGCATAAAGAGTCCTACCAACTATATATGATTAAGAAACTGTAAAACATAGGCCAAGTTTCATCATGGACTGTACTGCCCATACAGTGTTGGTGTGATTTATGGCATGGCACAAATGTTACTCCAAGTGAGTTCATGCCTAAAATATTACTGAGATAATGGTCAAGTTGCTGAAAGCATAACAGTACTCTCTCCTGTTAAAAAGCAGGCTGTGAACTTATTTAATGGAACCTAGAATTAGTTATAAGACATACTTGTATGTTACATTTTCAGTCCAATGCAGTACTAACAGTCTTTATTTCACCTTCCACAGTCATCATTTCAAACAAACAGAATTTATTACAGCTGCAAAAAGGACAAAAATACAGATCCCTCTTTCAAGAATTAAGAAAAGCTTTATTATGAAGTTTGGGTTGATTACTGACCTTCAAATCCCTGATTGTCATGTATTTCTCGAGGTGGCCCCTGGTTTTCATTTCCCTCCAGCACTGCTAAAAGACATTGATGGATACAGATATATTGCTGTTCTGTTTGTACCATCCAGACACGCTCCTTACGCATTGCCCATACGATACCAAAAATATCTACATGATCCGTTACTTGAATCTGCTGGAGGATTCGGTCCAGGGCAATGAATGTACCAGAGCGGCCGACACCAGCACTGTTAACATAACAAACTGAAATTCAGCAAGGCATTACCTTCATTCAAGTAGTCATGTTTCATTATGTCCTAAGTTTCAACTAAAAGTGCATTTGGCTTCCTGGACAGCTCAATTATTTTCTACAAATATGCAAACACAGTTTCTGTTTTATTCTCTACAGCCAGAGAGGGTATAAAAAATTATCAATACATAATTCATCATACAATGGAATCCCCATTTCGGGCTTCTTGGGGGACCACAGGGTTCAAGCACAAAACTGAGGAAAATTTTCAATGGAGGAAATTTAACATGCTATGTTTACTGACTTGGGACCGTTGTAACCAGTCATTACTTACCTGCATCATTCTTAAATGTTACCAACTATAATATAAATTTTAAGTTTATTAATACTTAGGACTTAATACCATTTGCGGGCTAAATGTGACTTATACTCAGTTTTGCATTAACTATTCTAAGAATTAGTAGCAAGGAATGTTTAGATAAAGACCACTGCAACTGAAGACGCTACTATGATAGCTGGTGTGGTATGTGTTTCAGTTACTCCTCCCACCAGCCCAGTTAAAGAAACTTACAGAATATTCACAATCTGTAGAACAGTGTGGAAGCTTCAAGAAAAATCTTATGAAGAAGTTTCTGGAAGAATTATGTCATTCGAGAGTATTTAAAGGCTGATTTCGGATGGTGCAGATCAGAGTGTGTAGAGTGTGTGTACTCATAGTATTCAGTGTATTAATTGTAATTATTGGTTTGCATCACTAGGTGTTGCATACAGTTGTGTTCCAGGGTAGTTGTATCAGCCTAAATGGACTTATTTGTGTAATATTGTGTAGTGCTGTCAAAAATAAATTAAGTTCATTGTTACACTAGTAGAGTGTGGTCCAGTGACTTCTTCAAGAAAACCTCTCTTGTCGGAGCAAGGCCAGTTAAGCCCCGAGTGGAATAAACATGCTTGCACCCTAAACATCATTCCTGTTTCCATCCATACGTCACTCCCAATATTTTGACGTGGTTATAAGATCACATGGCACCCCACTGTAGACAAGGAGTGAGTGGGAGGGAAAAGAGAAAAAGGGAGGTTAAACAATGGAAATTGAAAATTAAAAGAAAGAAAATCTTATGTTGAGAAAAATTAAATGGTGGATCCACTGTATTGTACACAGATGGCAGAAACAACTTTTTTTTAACAATCACATACTATTGCTACATATGTCTTCAGTCACTTGCTTAAGGGTTGATACATTTCATGATTTGAGAATGCAGCAGTAGACTGGAAAGTAATGCAGGATAGGCTGGTTTATGACCATGGCTCAATTCTTTGATTTTTCCATTACTTCATTTAAGGTCACCTGGAGTTTCACTCTATTTACATACCTGCAGTGGACAACAACTGGCCTTTGTTCAGGTCCGACTCGCTCTCTGAATGCCCGCACAAATCGCACAAGGGTCTGTGGAGGACTAGGAACTCCAAAGTCTGGCCATGTTGTGAAGTGGAAGTGACGCATAACTCTTGAAGTATCGCCCTGAGTGTACACAACACATTGTATTGCTGCACACTATTTAACATACTAAAGGTAAAAATTTCTGTAAATAAGTACAAAAGACAAAAGGTATACCTATTTCAATATCATATCAAGTGTTACATAACATGTTCTGCAGAAAAGTTCCCTGCTACTTTACATACCCCTCTGGCTATGATTTGAAAATAAAAATCTGTTAACTTCAAACTAATCGCACTACAGCTACCGCACTGCACCTGGCCTGAAGCTGTTCTCCTTATAAGTTATTATACTCCCACAGTCAATAAGTTCGTGGAATGGCTGAAATTTACTGCCAGTATGTTTCAGCAATGTTTTCGACAGCTGTATCAACGTTGGCAGACTTCCATAGTGGCTAACGGCAACTATTTTGCGGGCTGATGTGGATCTGCGTAAGTGTATGTTAATACCTTGTAATATGATGCAATAAAACCACATTCCACGAACTTAATGACTCTACCACGTATACAGGGTGTCCCAGGAGGAATGGACCAAACTTCGGGAGGGTGTTCCTTATGTTAAAGTATGCCGATATAACCCAAAACACCTATGTCCAAAGTTGAATGGTTACGGAGATAATGGCCCGAGAAAAGTGTGGTCTTCTTGCAGGTCCACGCACTGTGGACAGTCAGCTGTGACTGTTATCTGTTTGTACTTGAGTGTGGTGATGTCACACTAGCCGTGATCTCATGCGCAACCTACCAGAGCCTACA
>NW_019722450.1:265559-321118 GCF_002891405.2 Cryptotermes secundus | reverse complement strand
ATGTTACGTACATTATTAACATTACAGAATCCACATATTCCTGCCAGTTTTAATATGTATTTTGTAATCAACAAGTGTGTAACACCGGTCAAAGTTTGACACTTCTCTGGCCATTATCTCCGTAACCGTTCAACTTTGGACATAGGTGTTTTGGGTTATATCGGCATACTTTAACATAAGGAACACCCTCCCGAAGTTTGGTCCATTCCTCCTGGGACACCCTGTATATGGTGTGTCTATTTTTTATACAAGAGCCCATTTTTGAGAATATTAATAATTTTGATTCAGGTTTCATATAAGATATGGACTCTTAAATTTCTCTGACAACTTTCAGTCTAGATGTCAAATACCAGATCTGATTCAGGTTTCATATAAGATATGGACTCTTAAATTTCTTTGACAACTTTCAGTCTAGATGTCAAATACCAGATCTGATTCAGGTTTCATATAAGATATGGACTCTTAAATTTCTTTGACAACTTTCAGTCTAGATGTCAAATACCAGATCTGTTCCACACCTATTCAGTAGTTTTGTACACAATACATGCATCACAGGGACAGATTTACCCCCTTCCTTACATGTGTTCAAAGGGGGCATGCGGTAGTGTAGTTGGTTGAGGGACTATGCTACAAGCCGGAAGGTCGCGGGTTCAAGTCACAATGAGGTCATTGGATTTTTTCAGTTGACGTAATCCTTCCAGCTGCACTAGGCCCTGGGGTTCACTCAGCCTCTAACACAAATGAGTACCAGGAATTAAATGATTTTCCTGGGAAGTAAAGCGCAGCCGGCATGTAAGGCTGACAACCTTACCGCCATCTTTGAGCCGATTGTCTAGATAATGTTGGACCCTAAACGTCTCACAATCCTATGGGCCTTCAGGGCCTGGTACAGGGATAGCTTTACTTTTTTTTTTTTACATGTGTTCAAATCATGCAAGTAGCATACAATAATCCTTATAAAGAATAGCTTCTAAGCTTCATACTACAAATTATAACTACTGTATGAGCAATGTACAACATTCTGTGACAGATGGCAAGGTCACCATCACATGCAACTTTACAGCATCCCACATTACAATGTTAAAGTCACCAAGACAGCTTCCGCTTTCAGAACAAAGGGTGACACTCACTCTACACATCATGAACTCTGTAATGCTCCAGTCCTGATAGTGGCTGTCATTGAGTATCTGTACAGAGATGTCTCCATAATAGACTGGCATTGTGTCATAAGGCCAGTAGTGATCACATTTTTCACGCCCCTTCTCAATACAACGTGTTAGCATCACTATGGCACGAGAGTTGCTCTCCCAACACATCCGCCAGAAGTCATCCCGCGTGGAATGCAATGGCCCTTGTGTCACGAGGAATTCTCGAGGTGAATTATAACCCTATGAAATGAGAACAAATTCGCCTGTATAAATCAAGTGATGCTTACAGTACAATCATGTACAAAAAAACTGGTGCAAAGACACTGCAGATACTTTCTCATATATCATTATTCTGACTACATTATCTTGGAAACTGAAATCAGTTTTGTTTCGTACACAATTGTTGCTTACTGAATACTGAACTACAATGAAACCTGTCTGACCAGTAAGGCCCCTATCAAGAAAACTAATATTTCACAGACTTCAAAATTAAAAAATTCTCCAACATATTATTTCTAAAAGAAAAAGAGTACTTCTATATTTTGGAGAGAGATTGTGGACTCAGGTTGTCTTGTAATCAAATAAAACTACACTGAAGAAATGTAGCCATCTCTCATGGCACAATATATTAAACTATCAATGTACCAAATTTAGCCATAAACTTGTTTCAGTACTTTCCTAAATGTACAAATAAGCAATAAAGATTAGATATGATGCCCTATTCATATTATGATAGACAGCTTTATCATGGCTATTGTGTTTACGTACTGGCACGTAGTTTGCGTTGATGTAGTCGGAGCCCTCTTCATCATCCACAGGCTGAAGTTTGAAGCGAGAGTGATCATATGGCAGAATGTTAGTGAAACGATTCTTGGGACGATTGCAAGGTAGGTCTGCGGCCGAACATGGCTGCTCTCGGCCAACATGCTTCAGCTCCTCAAATTCTTCCGAGAATCGGAAGTCAGAGTCAGCCGACATCATGCGATAGTGCTCCGAGAAGTTTTCCAGCCGGATTGGACGGCTATAGGAAACCCAAAATAAAAAAATAACAATTAGGCAAGCTGAAGGTTACACGCAAACTTGTTATGATGACATTGCTACATAAATGTTGTGGCAGATGATCATATGATACTTTACCTTGTTTCAATAATACTGTCAGGCAAGGAAAGATTGTCATTTCCTCTTGCTTCTGTTGCTCTCCTACTTGAAAATCGCCTCTTACGTACCACAATAACCACTATAAAAATCATGGCAAGTAACACCAATGGAATAGTCACACCAAGCACAATAGGTGTGTTGTCTTGATCTGTAAAGACAAAGACATACAATTAACATGTAGAGAGAAAAAGTCAAGATGCTTACTCTTACTGAAACACTTCTTTTACATATAAAGACCAGCAAAATCTGTAAGTAACTACCGACGTCCACTTAAGTTGATTATTTTTGTGCAAATTTATAAGTAATACTGTGAACAAGAAACATCTGAATGTTCTCAAACACAAACACATGGTCTAGTGGAATTAACATATTTGTAATTTGGAACACAGGCAAGGACCAAATTCTGTTCATCCATATATGTTCAACCACTAAACAGCCATAGACATTTTTCATGAAACATTAATATGTCTTTATACGCTGAATTCGGATTCCACAGAACCCTTGAATTTTGCAACAAAAAAAAAAAAAACTTGTCTAAGGGTGGCTAGAGTAAATGTCACATTAAGAGTTCATTCATAGCTTTGCAGTATACTTTATACTGATTCTTTATTACCCATTCTGGAAAGCCAAGCATGCTTACACTCATTCATAGGTACAAATGTGTTGCTCACAGGGTAATCCCAGCATTGCACAATGCATCAACTGGCCAGTGAAGCTATACGGCAAGCATGCTAAGATGTATGTGGCTTGTATATTATTCTGTTGATGTAGCTGGTGCTTAAAACATAAAATCTGATTAGGCAGCAGCTGTATGAGTACTGCTGCTTCTTTCGACAATATAGTTCGTGTGAGATTTGAGGTTTTCATGGCAGTGACTATGAAGAAAGCAGTCTTCTGGGATGTGGCACCATGTAGATGTGCTGTTAACTGACGTTTCGGAGGGATGTATTGCCTCAATCTTCAGGGTAGAAGGAAAAATAAGAAAATCCACAAACGAAGAGACCGTGAGAACTGGTACAAGCGGATTTTCTTATTTTTTCTTCTACCCTGAAGATTGAGGCAATACATCCCTCCGAAACGTCGGTTAACACCACATCTACACGGTGCCACATCCCAGAAGACTGCTTTCTCAATATAATTTGTGTTTACTATTCTTACGCTTAGGACCTAACATATAACAGTGGTAATAACTTGGTAATTGTCTGTCCTCGTAATAAACATGGATATCAGCTAATATTCAGTATTTTTAGTTGTTTCAACATTCATTCAGATCAGAAATTTCCAAGAGAAAAAGAAAGTATAAAACAAGACAGATTTCATACTGACAATAATCGGATGAAACTGCATGTTCTTCAGGTACGAAATGTAAGTTACAAGTTAATGAAATTGTCTTCAGTTCAGATTTATGCGAGATCTCAGTGAACCTCATGTCTCATGGGTATAGTATTACCAGACTTCAAGGAACAGTTCCATAGTTCCAGCAAAATTATAAATGCATTAATATTGTACAATGCACACTGACTGCAAAGAAAAACCTCCCAGTTCTTTAAACATAAGTGTGATAAAATGAAGTACTTCCAATAAATTTTTATGTCCATGAATAAAAAGAATATGAAAAATATGACTAAGACTCATACAAAGTAAGTCATAACATTACTTACTTTGGAAAAAGCCAAATAACTGTCAAAATTCTTATCGAATTATATGAAGGAAGTTCAGTGAAAGAGTTACACAGAAGTAAAATGTTTGAGAAAAAGTCTGCCATTAGAAAACTATTAAAGTGGGGAAAATATCAACTAAAAATGGGTATAATACTGTCACGTATCGGGCGTATATCGCGACAAATAACTTCACGCCGTATTTTGTATAGCGAATTTTATTTCACATTCGCACTTACAATCACCCAAATTACAGATTTACAGTTACTGCTATCTGCAGTATCACAATTAGTACACTCCAAATGCCAGAATACCACTGACTAGTTGCTGGCTAACTCGGCGGTAGCTCCAGGACTCACTGACTGACTCAGTAAAACTCAGCGACTGTTACAGTACAACTGACTCGCAGCCACTGTGCAGCTCACTTATATAGCTGCAGTGCTTGCTTGTTGCATAATGAGTGCCACGTCATCCTGTTACGTCACCGCTGTTGACTCGCCTTGCATAGTTACCAGGTTGCGGGGGCTCGGCTATCTTCGGCTCCGCTCGTGACGTCACCGCGCATAGCTGCCAGGATGCGGGGTGATTACTCGCCTATTACGCGAGCGTTATGTTACCACTACGTGCGGCTGGGGAGGTAGGGGTCAACATGTCACAATACTATAAAAGCTAAAACAACTCCATCCAGTGTGACTGTTGAAGCTTTTCCTACAATTCTTAACACCCTTACATGTTTCGGTCCCTATAGACCATCATCAGAGGGACAGCGATACTGTTTGGAAATCACTATTACAATGGGTGTTCTGAATGTTAAAATATATACACATACAATGTTTATAATGCACAATGTGTACAAAATCCATAGTTTTCATAACTACAACAGTTGTCTTGGTATATTAAAGTTTTTTAAAACTTTTGTTATTTAAGTTAGAATTTATGAACCAAATAGGTTCATGTCCTTTCTCTTATCGCCTTTCTTGACGGGGGCCGAACTTGTGCCGCCTGTCTTTCTTGAGAAGAAGGTTCTTTGATATCGTCCTGTGTTGTTTTTACTCATACACTCAAATGTTAACCCAGCAAACTCACCTGTTTGTATAGGAAATGAGTAGTGGGTGTCTGTAAATTTGTCAGGGGCTGTGAATGCTCGCACCTTAACACGGTATGTAGAACCAGACTTTAAGGGACCATTGCAGTACCCAGAATGGTGACCTTCACAGCTTTCAGAACCTATTGTGAAATCTTCTACTGATGAGTTCTTGAATGGGTAATATGGTTCCATTACCTGAAATTCGTGAGAACATCAAAATATTAGAGTCAAAATGCACAGGTTATAACTATGTAACTTTCTTTTTTCTCATGGCCAAGACTTTCATAAAGGGATTAATTACTTTTTAGATTTGATATAGTTTGGTCACTTTATATGGACTGTGTCATCACTTTAACATTCATATTATTTCTCTTATGGCCACTTTCCATGTCTTGAAATACTCTGTGCACATACATACCTCTTTATCTGTAAAAAATATATTACTGTGATGATAGTACTTACTTACTCATGGAGCTGAGCCCTTCTGGAGGAGCCGCCAATTCTGCAGCTACTCAAGAATTTCCCAGCATTTTATGGAACCCGAAGATTCATTACCATGTTCACAAGAGCCCTCCACTGGTCCCTATCCTCAGCCAGATCAATCCAATCAATACCATTCCATCCTATCTCTCTAAGATCCATTTTAATATTGTCCACCCACCTACGCCTTGTTCTTCCTAGTGGTCTCTCTCCTTGTGGCTTTCCCACCAATACCCTATATGCATTCCTCGTCTCCCCCATTCATGATGATAGTAAAAAGTGAAATTTTCAAATAACGTCAAGAACCTTTACATCAATTATGCATTGTTCTCGTTTCTTTCTTAATAGCCTTTACATTGCTAATATCACTCCATCTTCCTTTCCCAAGAACCTCAAACAATGATACTGTATAGGAGCAAGGTGCACTGACATGGATCGTGAAATAACATGTTAGATGCTGAGACACTGTTCAAAATTCATAGAAATGCACCACATGAATGTTTCCAGAGAAACTTGTAATAACAACAAGTGAGACTGTGAATAGTGAATTTTGAATATGGAGGAATAACCATATAGTTTCCCATGTTCTTGTACCATAGTTATAAAATCTGAAGATACATAAGAGAAAAATTCAATATGTACAAAAATGGTGACGAAATAACACATACCTGTGTACAGTTTTATGCAAGATTCAAAACTGAAATCATGAAAACCAGGGTAGCAAGCAACTAAGCTTCAGGCCGCGCCATAGCTCAAGCGGTTATTCACTGGCTTCCCACTGCAGCGGCCCAGGTTCGATCCCGGGTCTGGTCAAATAGGATTTGTGGTGGACAAAGTGGCGCTGCGGCAGGTTTCCTCCGAGTACTTCGGTTTCCCCTGCCAATCTTCATTCCACCAATTGCTCCACAATCACCCTCACCTATCATCTGGGGCTGGTACAATAGGCCAGAAGTGGCCGCAGTAAAAGGGACTTAGTCCCACCCCACTAGCAATTAAAAAAATTATGGCATGCAGTACAATAGTTTAACGTGCATAAAGACACCTGAAGATGGCACATTAGTGCTGAAACATGTAGTGTGGAAGTGAAGAATAAGGTGAAAAAGTGTATACACTGTAAGACGGTCAGCATAAACCATGGAAAAAACTAAGCTTCAACTGCTATGACTTGTGTAGTCAGTACCTTCAGCATTAAGCATTAAACCATAATTTACTCCACGGACCATGTTGAGAACCGTAAGAACTGCAGTCCAACACGTTACCTTATTGCTTTCACTGTCAAACCAAACAGAAATGTTCCAGAGTAAAAATGTAAATATAGTAAATATCCAATTGACTATAAATTCTACACTCTTCATGTAATAACATCTGAAATCCTAATTCAGAAATAATAAAAAAGACCCTTACTGAAGAATTCTATCTTCCTAGTCACCGTTGTGAGAACCTCAAAATCAAATTCTTATTACCTGATACGGTGGCCACACACTGTATGCTTGGACATCTCTCCAGCTCGGCATTTCCAGTCCTGAAGCATTCTTTGAGTCATCTTCAGCAACAATAATTGTATACATGGTCACCTGTTATCATATAAACACAACTTGTACAAGGAAAAAGGCCAGGTGCATGGGTACAAGCAAGTAACAGTGCATTCCTTATATATGTCACATATACACCCTAATTCAAAAGTTTCTCTATTCATGAAATGAACTTGATTTAATCCTGTTGACACCTATTTACCTCCACATTAGACAAAACAGCAATCTAAGAATGTTAATATACAAATGATATCTAGGTATTAAAAAACAAAGAGTGAAATTTAAAAATGAATTAGGATGAAAGTGTAGTCAGAAAATTATCTGAGGCATAAAATATATTAAATGCAACAAGAATATGGAAAGAAATAGGCATGGCCTGACATAAGACACTGCCTATTCATGGTTGTGCTAAAGAAAAAAAAAGACATCCTGCATGGGACAAGATAAAGTTTCCTAGAGTAGTGTGATTTGTCTCATTCTGGTCCGTCACACTATTAATTACAGAGTGGATAATTTTCAGTCCAGTGTGACACACAAATTTACAACACTTAAGTCTTTATTCACCTTACATGTTTTGATTCAAAAGAATCATCCTCAGAGGCGCAGATGCGCCACTCTGTTTCCTACAGTATACTACAAAACCAGATATAAGACAACATATAAAGGCAGAAACACTACATGAAAAATTCGTTCTTCATTACTCTGTGAAGGTATTCATTCCTTTCACTTCGGTGCAGGCACTTTCTCATCAGGACAAGGGCAAAGAATAAATTCATAGGACAGCTGACCAGATCTTCAACATTATACTGATGATTTACCATGTCACACACTAAGAAACCAATAAACACATTCCCTTGAACATATAAAACAAAAAGTGCTTGGATGGTGGTCAATGATTGACACAGCCATGCTACTGGTGCATAATATCTAATGTACTTCAAATAATATATTTGTATGAGATCCTTCCCGCAGTTTGTACATGGAGTCCCAGCGTTACTGTAATTTCATTAACCCTACCATCCTCAGTTACTTGGTAATACAGAATAAATTAATATTTTTCCATTAAAAAGTTTTTGTTTCAACTTACATTTTTTTAAAATTATCCTGAACACCTCCAGTTTTAATTTAATTAAAGCATACATAAATGTGTTGAGCTCTGTCCTCTTTGGACCTACGGAGCTTGTTTTAAGACATTCTTAAAGAGTTTACGACATTACAGTACAGTTTTTCTTTCAGTGAAATTTATGTTTACTCACAGCTCCATTCTGATCTAAGAAGTAGTTCTTACGGAATCGAATCTGAACAGTGGATGAGCTGCGACAAACTTCAGTTGGCACCACATGACTAGGGGGTTTTGGAGGTGCTGTCAACAGAAAATACAGTGAGCAATGAATATGTCAAGTACTGAACTGTTCACCATTCCTTCTAGTGAAATTTTAGCAGGATATTTGATCATGTTCAAGAATGTTACAAAACTGGAAATCATGTAGTCAGAAAAATACGGAAAACAGTTAAAGACAAAATATGTCATGTGTCTCAACTGATGACCAACTTTGCTGAACCTATTTCTGAAATAAAACCCACTAAGATATCTCTTGCTATTTACCTTACAATAAGAGAAAGCATGGTTGTACTTCTACAAAACAATGTCTGTAGGATATGAGGTTGCGACAGTGGTCTTCTGGGATATAATGCTCTGAAGTTTGCTGAAAGTTAACTGACATTTAGGAAGAACATGTCGCCTCCATCTTCAGGGTTGAACCGTAAAAGAAACAAAAAAACCAGCCTGAGCAAGCAGCAAGCACAACTGCCTGCTTCGTGCCAGTTTCTTGCCTGGTTTACTCTTCAACCCTCAAGACGGAGGTGATATGTTCCTCTCAAATGTTAGTTGATTTTCTGTGGATTACATTACATTATATCCCAGAAGACAGAATTCTTAAATACAATGTCTGTTGAATGGCAAGTGATTTGGTTTCAATGACAAGTCTCCATATGAGTAAGTAAATGGGTTGAAAGTTCATTCCTCCATTTTTGGCATTATTACCATCTGTTCATACAGCAAGACAAGGCTGGTGTTGAAATCAGCCATTACCACATGATCTAACTGGAGGTTCCGCACTGTCAACAGTAAAACCACTTTAGTTACCCCATATTGCAGCAGCTCCTAAAAGTGGTGTCCTTATGTATCGTGCACAGTTTGCACCGACATAACAAATTCTGTGATAAAGATAAAAACAGACATTATGACATGAAGATGTATCAAGGAGTGGAGGTGTTGCTCCACCATTCTTGACCTTGGCACTGTACAGAGGTGAGAGGTCTGCTTCATGCCACTGGCCACTTTACCCTCCCAGGGAAGGAACCCTCATACCAAGTAGATATGAGGCTGGAAGGGTCCCAGAGCTGGTCTACATGCTGCAAGGTGAAGTTGTTGCTGTGCTCAACTAATTAAGAACTAAGCCATTAAGGCATACGGGGAGGGTGGATGTATAGATTCAAATTTTCTTGACCCTGGTACTAGTTTGAGGTGAGTGTTCGGTTTCACGCCCCACCTGCTTTAACCCAGGGGAGAAAGCCCCCTGTATGCACTGGATAGGAGGCTGGGTGGGCCCCGTTCTGCATGATGTGGAGAAGAGAATATTCTTAACCTTACAAGGGCTTGAACACCAACCCCTCAGTCGTCCAGCCCGTAGCAAGTCACTATATCGACTATGCTATTCCAGCTCCTGGTCTAGATGCTGTAGAGAAGGGAACAATCACTTACCCCTTTCAGGAAGCAAACCGCAACTGTCAAGCATATAACCTATCACTATTCAGATTAAGCTACCCTGGCTCACAATAACAAAATTTTTTTATACATAATGAAATTCACCTTCTGTTTTCTGGGTTTAAATCTGCAAGTCCTCAAAAGTGCATGGTTATCTTTATTTCTAATCTCCAAACAGACAAAAATCATACAAGTTGGTGTGCCATCGGCATTTTGTACTGATGAAACTACCATTTTCACAGCACAAAAATTGATGCTTTAGTGATTTTGTTTCTTGAAACAACTGACAAATTATTTTTTTAGACACACGTGTCTTGTTTGGATGTCAGCACAATTTAGTTTATACCACTTTCTACTTGCAACTGACATAGTTTCATGCCACTTTTTGTAAAACTGTAACACATTCAGTAACACACAGTCTGTTACATAAAGATGAATCTGGATACTGAGGACAGAATTTATGAATACATTTGTAATAAGATTTCTTTCATCTAAAGTAATCCAACAATGAACATTTTGTTCAATACTGTACCTGACCATGGTCCAGTATAAAGAAATGCACACAGCCGACTGATAACAACCACAAATGTACAGTGACTAGAGGAAATGCCTGAGTGTTCATTATCAAGGAAGTTTAACAGCAGGGCTCTGTTAATGTCAACACATGAGTCACTATATTTTGATCAGCCAACCAACTAAATTATTGTCAAAAAATGCCATAATAGGCTGAACTTCTC
Source organism: Cryptotermes secundus (assembly GCF_002891405.2). NCBI lineage: Eukaryota > Metazoa > Arthropoda > Insecta > Blattodea > Kalotermitidae > Cryptotermes > Cryptotermes secundus. The sequence continues at coordinate 310,551 of NW_019722450.1, read as the reverse complement.
AGTATATTAAATGCAGTACTTACGGAGGATTGGCATCTTCTGCTTCCAAATTGCTTCAGGTCCATAACCAATCTTTGTCTCTGCTTGAATACGGAAAATGTATGATTTTCCTGGAATTAGCATCTTGATGGTACCATAGAATTCAGTTGGTTTAAAGTTAATTACTTGTGTGTGTGTAGAACCCTGCACATAACAAAATAAAATAACAGATTAAGCATGAAAATTACAATTACAAGAGCTATAACAAGAAGAAAGAAAATGGTAAAGCTATCCCTGTCATAGGTCGTGGAGGTTCATAAGGTTGTGAGACATTGAGGTTCCCACAATTTACAGAGAACTGGCTCACAGATGGCGGTGAGGTTGTCAGCATTATGTGCTGGCTGCCCTTTACCACCAGGAAGATACCTGGTACTCATTTCTGTTAAGAGGCTGTGTTGAACCCAGGGATTTTATATATGGAGCATTCTGTAAATAAGTTTTAAGACTATTGTTTTAATTTAATTTAAATGTGGTCTTTTATGATCAAATACCTTCTTTTTCTCCTAGCACTATTTCCATTTTATAAGAGTTTATGGATAAAAAGTCCCCAGTCTGTTCCCCCTTCCCACAATCCTTTTTCTGATTTCTTGACAGCTTTTTTCTGCTTACTGTCTTCCAGCACCTGGATGAACTGCTATTATTCCTTAGGTCTTTTTCCTGTGTACCATTTCCTATCAGCACAGACGGTTTGGCTATATGTGCAATCCATAACAAAACGAAACAAACTCTGTGGTTTCTGTCTGCAAGCGAACTATACCCACCACCTCTGTGGTCTAGTGTTCAGAGTTCCTGGCTACAGATCCAGAGGTTCGGGTCTGATTCCCAACTCAACCAAATTTTCTGAGAAGTAGTGGGTCTGGAACGGGGTCCACTCAGCCTTGTTACGATAATTGAGGAGCTATTTGAAGGAAATAGCGGCTCTGATCTAGAAAACTGAAATTAACGGCTGTAGGGATTCATTGCGCTGACCACGTAACACCCTCTATCCACTAAAGTTGGCAGTAACTTCACTGACAAGTGGCGATCACTCGGTCAATGTGCAATCCATAGGTTCATGATATAGCATATAAACAAAATACATAACAAAATTATTCAAACACAGTCATATCCAGGAAAAGTACACTTAAAAAACTACAATTGCTCATAAATTCAGAATGTCAAACAAACAAGCCTCTCAAACTTAAAACTCAGTTTTTTATTGTAATTTTATATCTCAAATAAAAATGTGGAGTGTATAATCTCACACATTTCTTAAGGGAAGAAGATGCCTTAGTAGACTGAAAAAGATGGAAAGAAGAGGCTCTGGCCTGAGGAGGAGGAGAATGCATCTTCATGGACTTAATGACAGTTACTTGACTCTGCCAGAACTCTGAAACAGCTTACCTCGAGTCCGTACGTAATAGTGAACTTGCGTATAACTCCATTCTGCTCAGTACTTGGTAATGCCCATTCAAACGAGATGTGGCTTGGTTGAATATCTTGAGGGTGGAACTTTTCAACCTGGCAACAAAATCGGGAGCTTACAGAGTAAAGTAAAAAGAAAAACTAAAGCTATCCCTGCACCAGGCCGTGAAGGCCCATAGGTGTGTGAGACGTTGAGGGTCCCACATTATCTAGACAATCAGCTCAACGATGGCAGTAAGGTTGTCAGCCTTACGTGTCAGCCGCGCTACTCCCCAGGAAAATTATTTAATTAATTCCTGGTACTCATTTCTGTTAGAGGCTGAGCAAACCCCAGGGCCTAGTGCGGCTGGAAGGATTAGGTCAACTGAAAAAAAATCCAATGACCTCATCGGGACTTGAACCCGCGACCTTCCGGCTTGTAGCATAGCCCCTCAACCACTACGCTACCGCATGTACATACATACAGATGCAAAGAATCAGTCAAAATAGGTTATTTCTGGGCAGCGAATTGTAACATTGCCTCACAAAAACGATAGAATGCTGACAAATCAATATTCAGTTGTAGTCAAAGTGATAAGACTGGGTGTGCATGAAAACAAGAAAATATGAATTTATGGTGGGACTAATTTACGAGGTACACCACTGAGATGACCTCAGATGGCATTATATACATACCAAGTTTCATGAAGAATGTTTTGGACATTCATGTAATATTAAGGTTACTATCTTGACAGTTTGAGTGGTTGTAGTGTTGGTACTACTAATGAGGCCATTGACATGGTCTCAGGTGGCATCATATACATACCAAGTATCATAATGATCAGTTTAAGCATTCAAGTAATACTAAGGGTATTGATGCTATAGAGTTGGTATTACTGATGAGAGGGATTTATGAATTATGTCACTGAGATGGGATCATTTGGCACGATATACATAACAAGTTTCATAAAGATTGGTTCAGGCATTAAAAAGTTAGTGGGGGGGGAGGACATAAAAAGACCTGTACACACACACACACAGAGGCATGAAGATGATCTCATAAACCTACTTTTATTTTTTTTTTCAAAATAAAGAAAGCAACGTAAAAACATACATATCCAATAAATTTTGATTGGTATTATGGTTTCATATCCAAGGTTAAGAAAATTATGAATTGTGATTAAGAAAAACATAACATTTTGAGAAAGATTGACACTCACATGGAGAAGTGGAAATTCTGGGGTAAAATTTGTGTTCATTAACAATTTGTACTAAAATGTCACAATAAATAGCAGGGCTCTGAAGCTGACCACTCACCACCAATCAGTCCTTACCTTGCCAGGAACAGATTCCATTGTTGTGAATATAGCAGAAACAGGTAATGACCGTCGTAGAACCTGTGATTCTGTACCTGAGCGAACTACCACAGTAAAAGTATAGTTCCTGTGAGGTTTCAAATCTGTCACAGTGATGAAATTGCGAAGTGTTAGGTTCTGAATAAGAACATCTTCAGTGTTGAGATACTGAACCTGCAAATGTTTCAAATGTAGGAGTTACACACTGTCACATGTAGGGTTGACTATAAGATGGGTTGTTGATTGGATCTATTGACACCTTATACACAACTTGGGACTACAGGCAATAGAGAACTATTGCTGACATACACACTTTACATTTCACTGGTACACACGCACTAGGTTTCTCAGCCTTCGTTAGTCATATCCAGGCAACGGATTTATAACAGTCTCACTGAAACTTCAAATCAGATATGGAGTCTTCTTTGTACAGTCTAATTTTATTTCCTGCTATTTCTTCTCAATCACCTTCAACTGCCATCTCCGGAACTCGACCAAATGACCTTCTTTGTCCCTTTATAACCCTTCACCACAGGCCACACAGAAAACACAACCTCTCTATTGTTGAGAAGGCTTGTTTACCAAGTCACTGCCTAGCAATGAGTCTATCTGTCACAATACATCAAATTATTTGGATGGATGATAAGTAGAAAATATATCAGGACTGTGAAGGCATGGCATATTTGAAAGTACTATCTTAGAATCAAACTGAAAAAAACTTGGGGAAACCATAAGAAATTCAATTCTGGACAGTCAGTAATAAGGCCATGGTTTTAACCATGTAAATAGTCTAGGATATTACTGAAACACGAACCTACTTGGTAAAAAGGAGACAGGAAAAATAATTTTGTATGAAAGATGTATCTTTACCTCAAATGCATTATATTCTCCTTCAGGTAAGTCCCATGTAAGTGTAATCTCTGTGTCTGAGATGTAAGTAGCATTGATTCCTGTAATGGATTCAGGATCTGTAAACACAAAAACCAGCCACACTTTCACCATCCACGTAGCGAACCTCTTTCACTGACAAGTTCTCAAAGCGAGTTTCATTCCTTTTTTACCCCCAATTTTTCTCATTTCAGTTTGGTACATTGATATCAACATTTCATGTGTTATAAGAGTAGCTCTGATGGCATCTACCCCATTTCATGGGAAACAATGTACTGACTTTCAACTTGTTTATTTTTTAATCTGTGACTGGTATACAAATTTCAAAATGTGTATAATACCAGGGTATGCACAACTAGTCTGAACAAGAGCAACTGACAAAGGGAAACAAAAATATTCAGGGATGGCACTGTAAATGCTCTCCCTTGGCAGTAAAATGTTAACAGCAATGTAAAACCCTAATACAAATTCAATCAACGACTAATTTTACTAATCTGCACTTTACCTATACAGCAAATGCTAAAGATCTGACATCTTTTGGTGATAGTAAAAGAATAAATTAAAAGAGATTATAATCCTAATGAAACTGACTGCAGTTTAATGTAGAAGTGAAAGAAAATGTAAGGGGATAAATGTAAAAAAATTACAAATGCCAACAACTTCTAGCATATTATGGTTTACTTGGTAATGACACTGCATAGTCTAATAGGTAGAGGCTACAAGCAAGAAGTTGGATCAAACAGTGCCACAAACCAGCACTAGGAAAACTCCAAATATAAATTCCCTGGTTTTTTTTGTACAAAATTTTAGGCTAAAAATCACCCAAGAAACATAATTATACCAGAATATTACAATTATATTTTACTTACAAAGACGATCCTGTCGTAGTAATGGGTGGCTAGCAACTCCATCTGATACAGTCCACACTGTGATGTTGTAAAGTCGTCCTGGTTTCAGTCCTGTGAATGTTACCTTCATGTCTGTGTCATTAGCTGCCTTCTCTTTCACAGGAATGCTGGGGTCACTCAACATAAAGCGGTAAAGGTCAAAATGCGATGATGATGCAGGTGTTGGGGTGTAGCGCAATGTGATTGAGTCCAATTTCTGTGGGTGTTTGTTGACTACCAAAACTTCAGACTGAATAAGAGGCACTGTGAACATGGAATGCTTATCTTATTATGCTTGCTCCGGATTGTCAAAAAGAGTTTAATTTAAGAACCTAGCTAATGATGTGTAAATGTGAAGATTCAACATGATTGATATTACAATCTGCCAGCGGGCCCAGTGCTTAGCTATCTGAAACCAGTTCATATAGCTCAAAGCCTTCTTCTGGGGTTTCCAAGAGTTTCTCCATTCCATATGTATTTTTCATTCCCCCATCTGAGCTATATGTCCAGCATGATGCAGCTTCCCCAACTTAATTATCCAAACACTTACATGAGCTGTATAAAATCGATGAATCTCTCATTATGTAAACTGCTTGTGAAGAAACTTAGACATTTTGAGACAATTTTAAGGTAATTATTTTCAAACCTTGAAGTGTTTTGTTTATTTATTGTGAGTAAACAAAATCAAACAACATGCCACTAGGTTAATATCCTTCACCTTCATGGTGTTCCAAGTGACCATTTAAAAGAAACTCACCAAAATTCTGTACACATTTATTTCTCATTTTCCCAGCTGACCTACATGTCCAGTCTATTACATACTCATTGACTTCACTATCTTAAGAATACCATATGAGGAAGAACTAGGAGATAGACAAGAACTTTATCACAACAGTGACAATGAAATACACACTCTTAAAGCCCCCTCCACATATACACACACTTCTATAACTCTATCTTCAGCTAAATGCTAGGTCAGATGTTAGATGCAATTTAAGGCCATGACTGTGCCAATGTGCCGACACACCTGGCCTGCCAGGCATAGGCAAGTAAGTACTGGGTATAGAGGGAATGATAACAGACAGAGGAAAACTGCTTTCTCCATAAGAAGTCCCTTATGATGGAATGAAACATGAAACATTACTCCTTGTGGTCCTTCTGAAGGCAAGTAACTTTATAAATCAAAGAGTTACAAACCTGTTTACTGGCTCAGAAAAAACATACATTTACATGACAGACATACTGTAAAGTTTCCTGTTACAGATTCCTGTCAATCACACCCAAGAGAAATTTACTGTCATTCTGACTTCTCTGGTTAAGAGTTGTGAATGTTCCAAAAAAATGCGAAACAGGATAATTTATGTTTAAATTTTCTTTCCTAGAAGTTACTATAACTGTTAGCAAAATACTGGCATATCATAATGAAACTCCACTGTCTGAGATTCTGTTTTAACAACATAAGTTCTGTATATTTCCTCCACTACCTGAGATAGAAGCTGAATATTGGAAAACAGTGATTTCCATAAGTTTAAGGTCCATATTACATGATTTGTAGTCCATTATTCTCTGTGAGTAGCAATACAATAAAACTGGCAGTATGCAGTTTCAGTTTGCTCAGCCAAACAATCGGGTTCTGGGTTTTCCAGCATTGGATATTCAAGGAATTCCTAGAGGGTGATTATTTTGATATTGGAGGCTAGTGCAAAATGAGGTATAGTGAATCCCTAGTTTTATGACAGGTCAGGTTCCAGGTCATCATCATATGTGTGGGCTTAGAGAAGCGTCAGCTTTCAAGGTCATCTGTGCTTGTATAAAAATAAAAATAAAAATAAAAATAAAAATAAAAATAAAAATAAAAATAAAAATAAAAATAAAAATAAAAATAAAAATAAAAATAAAAATAAAAATAAAAATAAAAATAAAAATAAAAATAAAAATAAAAATAAAAATAAAAATAAAAATAAAAATAAAAATAAAAATAAAAATAAAAATAAAAATAAAAATAAAAATAAAAATAAAAATAAAAATAAAAATAAAAATAAAAATAAAAATAAAAATAAAAATTCATGACATAACCATGTTAAAATTTATATGTGATTGTAAATGGATGAGACAATAAAACCAGGTGTAAAATTATTAAATGCCAAAAATTGTGTGCTAAATGTAACAAAAATATCAGGCTGCACAGGGGCTTGTAACCAAGGTTCTAAAACTTATGTAATGAAACTCAGGACAACTGAATGAAACGATGCTAAGTTCAGTCAACTTTGACAGCCAAATGCTGTTCGAGAATACCACATTTGACATTCTTGAATAGTACTGGGCTTTCAGACTATTTAATTAGTGTTATTTTCAGCATAATGAAGCAGATTCTGGCCTTTTGTGAAACCTGTGACATTTGGAGCCTGTGGGCACCATAAAAGTAATAAAAATATGCATACACCTGTCTCAACATTAAATTTTGCATGCATGTGCAGAAATTCTGGAGCTGAAACAATGAAAATGTGAGAAAATACTGATCACATAGCTGACATATAAGTGGACAGCTGTCAAGTTGAGGCCATCTATGTTTCTGCGATACATGAGCAGGAATGATCTTGTTAACTTACTAGTTCGGGCAGCAAGTTTTGTGATGTCACTGTGAAGGTGGTATGAGACAGTGTGGATCTCAAACAGGTACTTCACTCCTGGCATGAGATCACCAATCAGCACTCTAACTGGCTGCTCTTCTGACATGTGCGGGGCAATGAGGTTCTGTTCCGTGATGTTTTTGGTGTGAGGGGGTTCTTCTTCACCTTCAGCTACCCATCTCACCACATACGTTTCTACACGGCCCTCTGGACGTGGCCATTCAAGGGTCACATTGGTCGAATCAACAAGAGGGGCAATGTTTGATACAGGGTTTGGTCCTGCAACACCGCAAAAGAATAGAAGTTTGAATAGGTTATGGACCTAATGCAAGGTTCAAAAAAAGTTCCCATGCACTTCTGTACTTTAAAGTTTAAACCTTAACATACATTCTTACCTTACACACATCATTATAAAATAAATACAAATTATATGAGGATACGTCACTGCATGATGCAAATTCACCAATATTATCTCAAAGGCTGCGCCGTAGATTAAGCAGTTAGTCGCTGGCTTCCCACCGCTGCAGTCTAGGCCGCACCATAGCTTAAGCGGTTAGTCGCTGGCTTTCCACCGCTGCAGTCTAGGCCTCACCATAGCTTAAGCGGTTAGTCGCTGGCTTCCCACCACTACGGTCTAGTCAGGCGGGATTTGTGATGGACAAAGTGGTGCTGGGGCAACTTTTCCCCCAGCACTTCGGTTTCCCCTGCCAATCCTCATTCCATCAAATTCTCCTAAGCATTATCACCAGTACAGGTACAATAGGACATATGGAAGCCGACGTGCCAAGAGGACCTAATATGGATTCCATCTCACACTGTATGAACTCTTTAACTATTGTAATCTATTGTAAACAACTGTATTGTAACTTTATTCTCTTATTGTAATCAGCCAATGTACAGTAACTGACTTGTCCTATATCACATAACAATGATCTATAGAGACGAAATAAATAAATAAATCATATACACTCACTGACAGTTTGGGTGACTTCTTGTGGATGGTTGCTTTCTACACCATAGCTCACTGTGTTCACCTGGATGCGGTACTTCTCTCCAGGGGTCATGTCCTCCACAAGAGCCTCATGCTGATTCACTGATGACAGCTTAAGCCACTGATCATTATCTTCAGTCCTATATCTGCAAACGCAGTGGGTTAAACACAGCAGTAATCCTCTGCACCCATATTCAGAAGGTACTCAGTGAGGACACCAGCTATAAAGACTGAGGTTTTCTGTTGATTTCCTCAGTCCATCTGCATGGTATTTCAATTAGGGCCACAACTACTTCCTTCCAAATCCTTTCCCATTCATCACTTGCCACATCATTTAATGCTATATAGTCTAGATACTGATATCATCGTAAATTATCCCACAATAAAGAATACCTGCAACACAGTGTTTTAACTGCCCGGTGATAAAATTATAATGAGCCTGACTAGCTCATCTGCTAAAGTACTTTGTTGGATGACCAGATAACAGTTTCTGGCAAAAGCACAGATGTTAATCCCATCCAATGCACCCTGTCCAGGATGTACCCAACATCATGCCACAGTAAAACAGCCAGATACTGAAGATGGGTATAATTTAATATGAAAATTAAACATATAACTGTTCTGAAATACTTTCAGAAAAATTATATGATATGAACAATGGTTCCTTCTTGTCTGTTATAATTTTATTCATACTTCAACGCAGGATTGTTTTTCTGCACCACTGGTACTGGGTGAGTACTGGCCCACAACTATATCTAACAGCAGGTAAGGGGAATACCCATTTTTAAACAAATAAGTGATGAAGAAAGCAGTCTTCTGGGATTTGGCACCGTGTATATGTGGTGTTAACCGACGTTTCGCTTGCGGATTTCTTATATTTTTCCTTCTACCCTGAAGATGGAGGCGATACGTTCCTCCGAAACATCGGTTAACACCACATATACACGGTGCCAAATCCCCGAAGACTCCTTTCTTCATAGTCACCGCCGTGAAAGCCTCAAATCTTACAATTTAAGTGATGTTTGTAGTCAATCAGGATTTAATTTTATAGCCTGGACTTTAAGCTAGCTTGTGCTACAAGTATTTCTTGCATGTTTAATACACTGGAAATAGAAGAGTGACAATGGGTGTTTTCATGTCCTGCCATGACAGATTACAAATTTGTTAGGATGAGTAAGGTGCATCCTCCATACTGAAGGGTTCAAAACTAGCCTGTGTGTGTGTAATTCTGTGATATATTAAATATTTCCTACAATCCCCAAACAATGTGTGTTGAATTTCTTGATTCTAAATTTGTGCAATTAGAAACTCAGCAATTTGCCTTCTTTTTCTACTACATACTGTAAAATACTATTTCTTTATTCTTAAAAAGGCACTCACACATTGGCTTACCCTGACAAAACTTATGCCACATGTTAACCAATCAACTAATTCCATGGTAAACACTTTCTTCTGAAAAGGTAAGTTACTCAGCTGATGAAACATGTCCCTGTTCTTATGGAACTGGAAGGTTCACAGTCATGTTCACAGATGTCTTATCACCAGTCCCTATCCTGCGACAAATGAATCTTGTGCATAATATAAAACCCTTTTTCTCTAAAATCCATTTTAATATTATCCTCCCATCTATACCTAGATCTCCCAAATACGGCCTTCTGTTGAGGTTTTCCAACCAAAAATTTATGGCTCATATGTTTCCTTATTTATCTTTACAGGTTGACAGGAAGTTCACAGTACCATCAAATACCAAAAATCAATTTTTACTAATGATATCAGTCCAAAAGGGCTAAAGTAACACAAATATGGGGCTCAATTTTGCTTCATACACTTTACATGTGTTTCAAATAAAACATAAATCTACTAAGCGCATTACTGTTGATAAGAACTTACCTAATGGAGTACTCTGAAAATATGGAATCCAGCGGAGGTTCCCAACGCACAAGTACTGAATTACTTGTAACCTTTTCAATCGTTAGATTCCGGGGAGGATGTGGAACTGAAACACATACACACAAACAAAAAAGTATGTTAATGAGTATGGTTCAATTTACAGGCTAATCTATAAACTCTGGGAACATGTATATTGTGTATAAACACATAAGTCTATACAATGCCATAACTCAGAAGACCACAATCTAAATTAATCCTGTAGGGCACATATATTGAACATTTTGCACCACATAATTCTCTGTTAAAGAAACACAATGTTTCAGCTAATGATTCAGCTTCTGTCGTCATGTGAAGTATGAAATCTACTCTGTTGGGACCATTAAATTCAGTAAGGATAGAGATTAGCTCCATCTAATGGCCCCAGTAGAATTGGTTTCATACTTTTATCTGACAACAGAACCACAGAAAGCTCCTGAAACTCTGTTTCTTATTGTGACATGTTGACCCCTACCTACCCAGCTGCACGTAGCGGTAACGTAGCGCTCGCGTAATAGGCGAGTAATCACACCGCAACTCTCCCCGCGGTGACGTCACGAGCGGCGCCGAGCGAAGCCGAAGTGAGCCGAAGTTAGCCGAGTCCTAGCATCCTGGTCGCTATGCAAAGCGAGTCAACAGCGATGACATCACCAAGGGCAGCACGGGTAAACATGATTGCAAGAGACGACGGTGGTAACAGCGGTTACTACCGCTAGCGTTACTAGCAACAGAGCGCCAGGCAACAAGGGTGCTTATGACGTGGCCGTTTTCTGTATTGTCCGATCGAGGCTACATGAGGCGCAGCGAAGGCTATTCACGAGAGTCCTGGAGCTACCTACGAGTCAGTCTTGGAGCTACCTACAATATTGTATATCTGTGTTTTTAATGTATGTATATATATATATATATATTTATGTTTTCAGCATTTCTATTGAACATTCGAAGAGCAGGAACATCTGAACTACAGCAAATAGTGTACACAGTAGGTGCACAGATGAGTGACATATGTAAGACATGGAGTCAAGTGTACAAACTAAATGCTCCACACTCAAAAGCCCTTCAAACAATGAGGTTAAATATTTCATAATATGAGCATGGAAGAGCTTTCTGTTATGTGAACAGAATCTAACTGTAGTTTTTATTTTTTTATAATTAATCTAAGCAGGGCAGTGTTTTTCATAATTTTCTTATGTTTGTTGATTTGCTAATATGTTGTTTCCATGGAAATGAAATGAACCTCAGAGAGAACCAGAGTGATGGTGTCAACAAATGGAAATGTTCCAGTTGGTATTAGTGTTATCAGTCAACATTACAGTATTAATCCTTGCCAAGAAAAGGCAACTCCAACATTTTATCATTATTATGATTATTTTATCAAGTTTATTTGCAGAACTCTTCAAATTTACAGTGCGGATATACATTGAAATTGCAATTTCAATTTATAAGAGAATTTAATGAGAGGGTTATCTCTGGAAACTGTAGCTAGAGACAGAAACCGTAAAATTTTCTTGAGGCACTATGCTACAAGCCAAAAGGTTGTTGAATTGAATCCCGATGAGGTCATTGGATTTTTTCAATTTATCTAATCCTTCCAGCCACACTATGGCCCTGGGGTCAACTCAGCCTCTAACAGAAATGGGTACCAGAAATGTTCTTGGGGGTATACGGTGGCTGGTGCATAAGGCTGATAACCTTACCGCCATATATGAGCTGACTGTCTAGAAAATGTGGGAACCTCAACATCTCACAACCCTATGGGCCTCCATGGCCTGTTAGAGGGATACCTTTACTTACTTCACTTTACTCCAACAGTATGTAGCAACTGATGATGAAGGAATTCTTATCATGTTCATGAATTTTAGTTGGAAAGATCACATGTAATAAGTTATGACAACAGAATTCCAACATATTAATATAGATGGGCATATATAGTACATGTAAGAGAGTTTAATTGTAGTACAGCCAATACCCCAGCGCCACTTTGTCCCCCACAAATCCCACTTCACCAACCCGGGATCGAACCCGGGCCGCCACAGTGGAAAGCCAGCGACTAACCACTTGAGCTATGGCGTGGCCTTAGTTGATATGTAGAGCCACAAGATTGTGCTGTGTCCATTCTTATGTCATCCCAGCCAGAAGCAGATGCATGCTTGTGGCATATTCAGAAAGAAAGTCACTGTTGTGAAGGGTAGTTGTGAGCGAGTGGCGGAAATCGAGAATGTTGCACTTTGAGCAACAGGTAAACATCAGTTCTGCCAAGAATTAGGCAAATCCACTAGCAAAACGTTTCAGATGATCAAGCAAGTGTAAGGCAAAGAAGCCTTGGGCCACAGTGTTGTGTAGTGACACAAACGTTCTGCGCAGGGGAGAGAGACTTTGAAAGATAATGAGCATACTGGTCAGCCGAGAACGGTCAGAACTGAACTCAAGATCCAAGAAGTTGCAATATTGGTGCATGCCAACCGCACCCAAACAGTAGATGAAATGGCAGCAGCAGGGATTAGCCATGGTACTTGCCACAGAATTCTCTCTGATGACCTGAACATGTCTCATGTTACCCAGCACAGCATTCCACATGTCCTGACCAAAGACCAATGTGATGATCCCATGAGCACTATGGTGAACTGATTGATAGTGCTGGCAAATATGGGATGTTTCTCAACCAGATCATAACAGGAGATGAACAGCAACTATTTTGATGGAGGATGTGGAATTGTGAAAGTGTATGTGAGTATCTTCTAATCTGGCGCAACAAAACCACAGTCCACGAAATTATTGACTGTGTTGTATATTCATGGCTAGTTAATTCTTGTCTTTACACTGACCTGTTTCCAAACTATACAGATCCTCTGAGAATGTGAATCTAAATAGTGCAACATGGCTGTCCATTACTTTAACTCATTTCAACTCATATAAACTACATCTAACATAATGGCTGTAGAGCCTACTTACACACTGCCTGGAAATAATCATGTGGTTCACTGCGAAGTCCATGGCTAATTGCAAACACCTTCACTTCATAGCCTGCACCAGGGTACAGGTCCTCCAGGACTAACTTCGACTCTGTAGTAATTGTGGTCACACTTTCACCTGTCACGAAAATGTGTTCTATTAGTTTCAAAAGTTACATGAGTAATTTTGTATTTTACATGCCATTTATTGATATAGTATCAACTGCAGACGTCACTTAACACTGAACAAGATGTGAGGATGAATATGTATGACAAACTGGATAGGATTAAGAAAAGGAAAAGACAGATTTAAGCCAATTATGATATATAGATCTGAGGAAACCACAAAGCATCTCACTCAGAATAGTCATATCACTGATTAAGGTTCAAACCTGATAAAACAGTCAATTACACGAATGTTGGTACCACAAATTATTGTGGTTCAAACATAGGAGTAATTATTTTGCGCACAGTTTATTCAATCTTGTCATCACTGAGGGATTATCTTCAGGGAAAACATATGAAATTCTGTCAAGACTCGTTTAACAATGCAAATAAGATTTAGGATCTAGTTAAAACATATTCATTTTGTGTAATGTATCTCTTGAAACTACAGCCTTCTAAAGATAATACAGGTAGCAACAGTGCCCTGGACTTGCCAATCAATTACTCCTTTCAGTATACTATTCTGAGAGCGACCTCCGTAGTAGGGGTAATGTTCCCACTTCACGACTCAAGGTACACGGGTTCAAACCCGGCGGAGGTCATGGAATTTTTAAGGGCGGAAAAATTCAGGGAACAAGTCCTCCGGGAGGGACTTTAAGCTGTGGGTCCCGTGTCGTAGATTTACGGCACATAAAAGATCCTCATGTCTCTAGGAGACCTCTGAGCAAAATTAGGCAAAGTTTCCCGCCTAAGTAGTTTCCAATGCCTCCGGTAGATGGGGAAGTATTGGGAACCACTGCCAGCTTCACTGATAGCGAGCACCAGTACCGGCAGGGTATGGCGACTGGTAGAATATCAAAGGGGGACGTACAATAGACTATTAGTCGCGGTGCATGCGGAAACCCACCCACTCCAATAATAATAATAATAATATTGTGATGTATTTGCGCTATGCAGGACCCCCCCCCCTTTCCAGTGGTGACGTAACAGCATCGGAGCAACTGCCACTGCTACGGTAACAGGCCAGTCAACACTCTGTCCCCTTTCCCTGCAGTGACGTAACAGCACTTCCCACTGTGATGTAACAAGGGGACACCGCTGTTAACATGGGGCAACAGGGAACGGTATAAAAAGCCGGCTGAGCAGTATGTGAGCCAGCGTGTGTGATTAGGAGTGACACAGTGGGGATCGTGAAGTCGCCGAGTGCAGTTGAAGTCTAGCAGTTGCTGAGAACAGTGGATGTGATTGTGATAATGCCAATGGCAGTAACTGTGTAACTGGGAATTGTGTAAGTGTGAGAGCAAGTGTGCAATAAATTCGCTATATTCACTAAGGCGTAAAGTTAATTGTCACGTTACATACTTAACACGTGACAATTTGGTGTCAGAAGTGCTTTATGAACTTGAACACGCCTCGCTCTAGGAAGAATTATTGAATTCAGAAGTACATCTAGTGTTACCCTACAACCAACTGAACATAAAACTCAAAACATGTTTCATATTTCAATGTTACACATGAAATGAACAAAGAAGCAAGAAAAGTCATGGTACTTATGATTAGAAATATCCTAACACAGGATGTCTTAGAAAGAACTCCTGGGTTTGAGGAACATACATTTAGTGACCTGAGCAGAATGTAACACTGCAGGTAAGAACACAATAACATGTCAAATATTGCTGTACTAAGCAGTGCAACGCAAAGTGCACGTGTCAAGCAGCATTGGTGTACTGTTCGGGATTCCAGTGTTGGTGTGTTAATGTTCTATATGCTGACTTTCCAGATCAGTGCACAGGAACTGGCTGACCCAGTCATCCCAAGATGTCCTGACTGAATACTGTTCAACTGTTTCCTTCAAGGTGATATAAAGGACAATATATGTGCCAAACAAGCCGACATTTGCAAGATTTGTGGCAAAGAATCACATGCAACAAGAAAAACTGTATTGCCAATCAGGGTGTCAGCTAAGGTCAAATATCATCTTGATGTTTGCAGGCCTCTGAATGGAGCCCATACTGATTCATAATCATCTTAACAATGTGCTACCTTGCCATTCTGCAGTCCTCTGATTCATACTAAAACCTACCCACTGTTGCAGTGTTGTACTGGATTGACTGATATGTCAAACTTGATGTGCTGTGTGAGTCAGTTTTCCTGTCTCCACAGTATTCTGTTCTACATGTGAATAAACACCAAGTGTCCAAACCCCAGAGTTCTTTCCAAGACATTCTGTATATAGAAAATTATATGGAGAAGAGTACATGACCTTCAGTTTTTACTAAATATTCGTTCCTTTGTTACATTAGTATGACTGAATTTAGGATCATAATCTTAACAAGAATTTGTCTTTTTTGCACATCCATAGTTATTTTTTTCTAATGTTGTACTTTAGCGTCCTGTTGCACTAATTTTCATCCATGATACGTATGTAATGGCCGTCTTGTAGTGCACTCAATTTCATATGTCGCTTCTTACTACATGTTTCGGCAACATAGTGCCATCTTCAGGTTCGTTATTTACGCTAAGCTATTACATTGTTTGCCATCTTGTGTCTTTCATAAAATTATTTATAAAGTACATTATTCGTCAGCTATAATAAAATTTGTATATACTAAAACTTGTCAAGATTATTCATCTATATGTCTTAATTCAAACTCGCGTATAGTATGGTTCGTCCACTATGGGAGTCGTTTCTGTGTGTACTGTGTCTGTGATGTGTCCTTCCTATTTGGCTGTTCGCGAGTTTGAATTAAGACATATAGATGAATAATCTTAACAAGTTTTAGTATATACAAATTTTATTATAGTTGACGAATAATGTACTTTCTAAATAATTTTATGAAAGACACAAGATGATAAACAATGTAATAGCTTAGCGTAAATAACGAACATGAAGATGGCACTATGTTGCCGAAACATGTAGTAAGAAGTGACATATGAACTTGAGTGCACTATAAGATGGCCATTACATATGTATTTCTTTCTAATTACCTTTCAGTTATTACTGAAACGTTAGATCAGAAAGTCTTCCTGCATAAAATGAACTCTGTACAACTACTTTTAGAAGTGATCTTGACAAATAAATGTTAGAATATCAATTAATCTACAAAAGTGATTATTTTTCATTTTATCTTTTAAAAGTATAAGATAAACAATACATGTATCTTAAAACTATAGAGTCATATTTCAAAATCTTTTAAATGTAAGTATGAACAAAAAATATTTAACATTATTAAAATGAATACAAAATAACTGTGTACCTTCTTTCCTTCAGCCATCCAGGATTGCTTCCAAATGACAAAATGTTTGCATGACAAGCAGTTCAACACACTGAGTCCTCTCCAAGCAACAATTTAAAAGTAACAATTTTTCTTTCATATTATTGTCTTGCAGGTTGTGGCACCATATTTTCTAGTCTATTGATTTACCATCAGAATATCAGAGGAATAAATAATAGAATTGAAGAAATGCTTAGCCAGTGGGAATCTGAATTACCCCAGGTGTTCTGCTTCACAGACCACCACCTAACTAAGCCTGAAATTACACGTAGTCATAAAATGTTATAACTTAGAATCTTATTTTTGTCGTAAATAAAGAGAGAATGGTGGTGTAAGAATTTTTGTTTGTCAGAACTTACAATTTACACCTACTGATCTGGATGAATTTTGTATTGACCAGGAAATTGAAGTTTGTGCAATAAAGCTACATAATTTTTCTTCTAATATCTATATTTTAACAAGTTCAGCCTCCGTCAAGAAAAACAACAGGAGAAAGGACACGAACCTACTTGGTTTATAAATTTTAACTTAAATAACAAAGTTTTAAAAACTTTAATATACTAAGAAAGCTGCTGTAGTTGTGGAAAAGTTGGATTTTGTATATATTGTGCATTACAAACATTGTATGTATATGTATTTTAACACTCAAAACACCCACTGTGATAGTAGTTTCAAAAAAAGTACTGACGTCCCTCTGACGATGGTCTATAGGGACCGAAACATATAAGTGTGCTAAGTTTTCAAGTAGTAAAAACTTCAATAGTCACACTGGATGGAGTTGTTTTGTCTTTGTATTTATCTTTTATTTGTTACTGAAGTTTTCAATCAGAAAGCCTTCCTGCATGAAATGAACTTTGTGCAAGGCCTTTTAGAAGTGCTAAAAGAAAAAATGTAAAGTGAATTTCCATAGTATGAATTGTTTACTTCCAGAAGAAAAAGAACAAAAACGTTAATTTGTCTGTTTGGGGTTAACATTGATTTAAAACAAAGTAATGATAAGATGTTATAACCTTCACTTCTTTTAGAAAAGTTAAAAATACAGAGGCAAAATAGCCCTTCCTACTAAAAGGAACTACAAATTGAAACCCTAAATATCAAGAAACAAAATGGGTCACTTTCACATATAGTGGGACAGAAGTGAAGAAAAAAAAACTATTCCAAGACAAAAACATAAAAACAGCCTTTTCAACCAAAATACAATAGAGAATGTATTAAGACCTAGCCATAAATAATTAAACACAACAGATCTGGCACATGCCAAATGAGATGCCTAGACTACCAGTCACAATACATCAGGCAGACAGGATGAACATTTAATGCTAGACATAAAGAACACATTCAAGGTATATGAAACAAGAATAACAACAAGGGATATTCAAACCATATACCAAATACAAGATATAAAGACAGGAAGAAAAGGAAAATGCTCAAACATGCCAAAGAAATATCACATTTACTTAATTTGCAAAAACAACTTACACAATAATGGCATACATAAGACACAATTCAGTATTCAGAATCCTACATCACACTACATCTTCCCACAGCATACATCATCAAAGAAAACTTCCTTAGTCTTCACTCATCAACCATGAACACCATATGTAAGTATAACTGCACTTACTACCTTCCATCTATACTAGAACAATATAAACTGTAATATGGCACACATCATTATGCACTACAGCAAATCAACATGAGCCAGTGATAACACAACAGCACCAAAAATCTCTAAATAACAAGGCATATCAATCACTCAACATCCAAAAGACACTTTTATTCACTTTCAGGGACACCACACCCAGCAAACAAGTCTACATTATAAGAGCACTATAGCATTCATCCTCATAAGAAGAAAACATTAATGAGTTATCCACTGCAATTTGAAACATATTTTAATTAATTTTAACTTCAAACTTCTAATTAATTTTAAATGGACCTCCCTTTATAGGATGTTAAAATGAAAAAACTTGCAACATGTGACATATCTGAGAATGGACCATGGGAGGCCAAAACATGTTGTGTTAAGAATGAGAAAAAGTGAATGAAATGTTACAGTGTCACAATAACCACAAAACCACTGAAACATTTACAAAAGTTGACATAATAAAACTTAAAATAAATGGTTAAGTAATTAATTAATGCAACAGGATGATCAAATATAATATTAAAAAAATAAAGCTATCCAGCATACCATGAGGATGTATGGGAAGAGGAAGTATAGTTCTACACATTCTAAACCTTGGCACTAGATGGAAGTGAGTGGCCAATTTCATGTTCTGGCCATTTAATGCCAGGGGAAAGGCCCACTTATACACATTAGATAAGAGGCCCAGCAGATCCAAAATCAGTTCAGATGCTATGAAGAGGAGAAAATCTCCACCTCTGCCAGGATCTGAACTCTCGTTTCTCAGTTATCCAGCCTGCAGCCTAGCCACTGTACTGACTCAGCTATCCCAGTTTGCCTTTTAGAACAGCTGTGTCAAAATTTTAGACATGCATACTCCAAAGGTCTACTAATTAAAAAAAGGCATTTTAATTTGTTTAATCAAAAGGAATATCTCTAGCATATTAGGTAAACATAAAGAATTTAAATTTAAAAGTATCACAGAAGGGAACACTGAAAAAATGGAATTCACCTTGAACACAAGTGAAAATGCATAAATTCTTAAACCGTTCTTTCTGCAGTGTAATTCCAGAAAGCATACATGTTCCAAAAATTATACACAAACATTGTTCATGGAATTATCAGCAAATTAATTACAGAGGCGAAGACTGAAGAACACAAAAACTGCCTGTACACTGAAATCATGAACACTTCTCCCAATTTCTTTCCCTAACCATCATTCAAGAAATCATGGTCCCACATTTTTCCTGGTTGCTTTAGGGGATGCATTAGGAAGCAGTAAAACAGAGGACTTCAAATAAATATTTAACTTACAGAATAGAATAAGCCACTCTTTCTGAATGGGTTATGTAGTGAAATTTCTATAGATGTGAGGTGCGCAGTTTGAATCTCAGCTGAGATACTGGCTATCCCAACTAATTTTTTTGTGGTTTTCTTCAGTTCCTCCAGGCAAATGCTGTCGTAATGCCTCTATTAGGTCAGGAGGCTTCCTTCCAGATCCTTTCAAAATTACAGTTCATCTGTCATCATCTACTTGATGCTATACAGTCTAGCTACTAAATATGTCATTAAATAACCCACAAATAATTAAAGAAAATAAGCCATTCTAGTATGTAATTCTGGGAGAATGTGACTTAACAAATCAGTTGTCACAGTACCCTAATCCGCTTCCCTCGAACTCTTGTTAGGCAAAGAGTAAAATGTATTTTAATCAACATGGTCAACTTGTGCCAATTACTCTCAGCTTCATATAAATGTACCAACAAAATTCAATCTGTATCTAGTTACACAAGCTAGTAACTACAGTTACAATACTTAACACCAAGAATAATGCTTGTGCATAAATGTCACTCAAAAAAGGAAGAAAGAACATTTTAGTAATCTAGATCACTTAAAAACCTAATGATGATGACAGAAAAATATATAATAAAGTTTAAAATATCTCATGGCTGCAGCAATTACATTTTATTTGAGAAGTTCTGACGGTAATTCATAATTCCTCTTGAGACGAACTGAATTTGCAGAGTAAATTATGATGCTTATGTACATTATATACAATTTATATTCAAGATAATATTGGTAATGGAGTATGTCTCTTCCTTGTTTACATAAAGTTGTTTTAAAAAAATAATATATACAATTATACTGACTTTTATAAAATACGTAAAAATATTATTCCATTTATACAATCTTGCCCCGCTCAGTTTAACCACCTGACACCACTTTCTAGAGGGCAATTACAAATTCCTAAGAAAAGTACAGGTTACTATCAGACATTTTTAAGGTAGCCAATCTAACAGATACTTCAAGTCTCATTACATCCAGTGCATACTATTCTTCTGTTTATACCTAAATAACATCCCCACAGCATTAATGAACAAAACTGACCATTGCCACTAGCATGGGAACCCCCAATTTGTCATGAATAAAGAAACCAAATTTCTTGAATTTGACTTGGTTCATCCCGATCCGTCACGCTAGCAATAGTATAAAAGATTATCAATACCATCCAGTGTGACTGATAAAAGTAGCGTTTTTTAATCTTTCATCCTGTACATGTTTCGGTCACAGCAACCGTCTTCAGAAGGACACTGTCAATACATACGGAAACCACTATTACAATGTCATTGATCATTATCAGTACTTAAAGAAATTATTACAATGTCATAAGTATAAAATATTATTCTGTAACAATTACTATGATGTGCATGAATTTGTTAACACATTTATAAATTATTATAATTAGTCTATTTACAAAGTAGTGTTTAAAAAACTTTTTGATAAAATCTAGAACCAATTTGGTTCATGCCCTCTTTACTACTTCTCTTTAAAGGAAAATGAATGTATGCCACATTGTGGTCCCATTGTTTGAAGAATAGGATTCTTTAGTGTCGTCCAACTGTTCAGGCCACGCTGTGTTGTTAACAATACAGCGTACTGACAATGTCCTTCTGAAGATGGTCACTATGACCAAAACATTTAAAGGATGAAAAATTAAAAAAAACACAACATTTATCAATCACATTGAACGGCATTAATAATCTTTTATACCAAATTTCTTTTTTTAATCATGCCATTCTCTATGAAGTCAGTTATCTCATGCAAGAAAATATGTTCTATTAACAATTAACATCACAGAGATCAATGGCAAAATAACTGCCATGAGACTAAATGAGACAGAAAAAGGAGCATTTTTTTTATCCAGTAATCAAAAAGACCAAATATGGACAGCAAAATGCTGAAGTCCTCCTAAATTAGCAAAGGAACTCAATCTACCTTGAAAACATTCGATGAAAGCTTTTAGGTTTACACGAATGATTTCTTGACTTAAAATTGCAATTCACACATACAGATTGCATTAAATTTTTACCGGGACACTAACAGATAACAGCCCATAAGGGAAGGACAAGAGGTGGAACTATTTTGTTGTCTAGAAGGTTTGGGCCATTGACCATCCTTCTTAGTTGGTGTTGTGTTACGAGCAATATGCTGGTAACTGAAGGGGCATCTCATGCACTATTCCAATCGACCCTGGTCCTTCACTCCATTCCAAAAATCTCTGCAAGAAAATTCAAGCCAGAGTAGTTTCTTTCACGCAGAAGTAAGAATTTTGAATACACACATGGGAAGAGAAGCCACATTTCCTGTAACATGAACATATGTCCCTGGACTTCTTTTTTAATTTACTCTACACCAGTATGGCTTTTGTGTAATCTGCACACATAAAGTTCCCTTACTGCTCATATTAAAATATTTCTGTAATTTTGTTATTATCAAAACATAGAAAGCAAGCCTACAAACAGCAGTAATGAAACTGAGAGTATTAAATGATGCTTCATTTTAATTGTGGGGAGAAGGAAGAGAATTCCACTGCTCTCTGGGAACATAATGCTTATGTTGCTAGGATAAAGCAGAATTTTGTTAAGAAGCTTTTTGAGGTTTAAATTCTAAGGTTAAATGATCCTCATTCTTAAAACAAAACCTGAGCCTATAGTAAATACAAAATTAACTGTGTTTGGCTATAAGGCTTAGAAATGCATAAGACTTAGTTATGATCAGGAAAGATTATTACAATCATACCAGCAATCTTAGCAGTAGCACATATCACACCAGTCATTCAATAGCCAATGAAATCTTCAATGTGATCCACCTCATAAATTTAAATCTCCCAGTGTCAATATTCCAAAGACTATGAATAACTGTGTTCATTGACAGTTATAATGTGTCTTCTTTTTTATTGCTAGTGGGGTGGGACTAAGTCCCTTGTACTGCGGCCACTTCTGGCCTATTGTACCAGCCCCAGATGATAGGTGAGGGTGATTGTGGAGCAATTGGTGGAATGAAGATTGGCAGGGGAAACCGAAGTACTCGGAGAAAACCTGCCCCAGCGCCACTTTGTCCACCACAAATACCACTTGACCAGACCTGGGATCAAACCCAGGCCACTGCGGTGGGAATTTATAACGAGTCAGTAATGAGTATTCTGACAAATCAGTAGTGTCATTCCCAGCCTGCTGGGAACAAATTTATTCACTGTTCATCCAAAAATAATATGGTAATACAATCCACAGTGAGCTGATGATTTCCAGATTACTAACGAAATTCTGTGAAATGACATTGGTAGTGCATGAAAAGAAATACTGACAAAATATCCCCCCCCCCCCGCTCAGTCACCATTACTACATGGAATTGTATCCCATGTTTATTATTCAGTAGTCTCAGTGAAACATGACAAAAGAAAACCTAAAACAAAGACCCCCCCAAAAAAAAAGCCCTCTAATAAATCTTTGTTTGCAGAACATCACATAAGTCACATTCATATTTTATGGCACAAAATTTGGTAATTTCATTTCCCATCAAAATTTCCTTTGAATTTTTGTCACATTATGAATTCTCTGTGGTCAGAGTTCCTGCCTATAGATCCAGAGGTCCCAGGTTCGATTCCCAGCGCTACCAGATTTTCTGAGAAGTAGTGGGTCTGGAATGGGGTCCACTCAGCCTTGTGAGGATAATTGAGTAGCTATTTCAGGAAATAGCGGCTCTGGTCTAGAAAACCGAAATTAATGGCCATGGGGATCCGTTGCGCTGACCATATGATACCCTCTATCCACTAAAGTTGGCACTAACTTCGCTGAGAAATAGCGGCTGCTCAGTCGGTATAGTTCACTTGCAGAGCTATGGACTTCTTTTGTGTTTGTATGACTTCATGTTCCACTTCAGAGTGTGTTTTACAGCTACCATGGTCCACACTTTACATGCTTGCAGCAATTTTCATGTTTAAAATGTGTCCCTTTTGCTTTCGTGTTGGTACTAGCCATAACTGCACGATTATTATTGGTAGTAACACGAGTGAAGTAAAGGTAGTCAATATAGGATCATTTCACAATATTTTAAGTTGGAAGCAGCTGAATGTGCAGATGAAACAGGGCCCTTCAGAAGACTGACATCACTCAAGAAGTTCATGAGAGGCTTGAGACACTGGAAACATCTCTAATAAAAACAAATGTCTTCTTGTGATCATTCCAGAATCAAAAGGGGGAATTTCAGGATACTGAAAGATGCTTATTTGACTATGTATATGAAATATAAAACAATGGATGTAACATTTCATACAAAAGGCGTCAGTATCAAAGCATGTGAAATGAACTGCAATTCTGTAATTCTAGGAATGGAGTTCCGAGCAAGACAGGATCATTCAAATCAATCTTATGTCTGTACTGACAAAGACAAATTTTTACCGGTTATCTTTTTCATATAAAACATCATATTCAGTTAATACAGCATACATTTCTGTTGAAAACACATTCGGATGATGTAAGTTTGACACATGCTGGTAACATTTACCACCACACCACTGATCAGATGGAAAGATGTGTAATTAGGTATATGTTTTCAGCAGAACAAAATTTCTCATTAAGACAAGTTATCCATATCATACTTATAGTTAATTTTGCAAATATACATATCTTTTCTCATTTTAAATCTCTCAATTTGTTACACATCTGCACTGCACAATAGTTGGGTACATAAATATTCTATACTTGTGACAGCTTATTGCATACGCATAGAAGTTCTGAAATGGTTCATTCTTCAAATCTATCATGTGATTTAAGAAAAAAATGCACCCTAAAACTCTCTCTTTAATATTGCAATACACTTTTCTTAGAATAAGTAACACCAGAATTCACATTATTTTGAAACTCTGTTATGGCTGCTGTATGTTGTAAGAAATTATGGGCTCCATACCTGATAAACTGCTCTAAAAATGAGAACATGTCACGTACACTCTGTAATTCTAAAGTTATACCTCACCATCTGCTGGAGAGGTGAAGAAAAACCACAAACATGAAAAACAGGTGACCCAGCTGAAACTCCAATCTCCACAGAAACATAACACTGAGAATTATGAAACACAGTTGAGGGTAAAGTGTGAAGATTGCTTTGCTGCTACATTCCATATTATTATCTTATTTGCTTCATGATAGCCAACTCCGAGTTAGAGTGTGTTAAGACAGATTAATGACACTATGATCAAAATTACACAAACATGTGCAGTTACACTGCTGTTAGTTATTCAAACATTATGTAGTTTGTGTTTATTTTTAACACAGGAGGATTGTGATAATATGCATATAAAAACATGCACTATAATCTGTTCTACATAACAAACAAATTTACATAAACTTACCTGTATCATTACGGTTGTATGTAACTTCAAACTTATCCTGCCGAGTCTTCACATCTGATTTCCAAGAAATGTTGAGTCCATCGGGAATTGGCTTGAGATCTTCAATGATTGGTGATGATGGTCCTATAAAAGGGACCACGGCGTTACTGAAATGCTGAAATGCAATCACTGATTGAGGCTAGCTCTTTCTAAGGGACCCAACAGAATAGGTGTCTTTCCCTCACCTGAGGAAGGAAACAGTTCCAGCTTCTGAAACGTTGTGTTTTTTCTTAGTTATTTAGAACCCGGACGATGGACAAAGTCCAAAAACCAGTATCTCTGTGTGTTATACACCATCATCAGAACCCTATAGTATCTACATTCTCATATTTCTAAAACTGATCACAATGTGTTCAAGCATGGAATATATTTTGATGTGTAGACCTTGAATTCAGACCTAGCCTTTGAAGCTGCAGGTGAAGAGAGGTATGGTGAGAAGCAGCAGGGCAGTGCCTGCAACTGCTCAGTCGGGGGGAGGGAGTAGAGCCCCTGACTAACTCACACACACTCTACAGTTGTTATCTCAGTGGACTTGACCAAATCCATAGTATATTGTGTTCAAAATTGCCATACATGAACACTAGTTGTATTGTCATATATCATGGGCTCTCTACAAAACATTTCAGAATGGCTGTCTTCGTATGTAACACATAAATGCAGTATGTCATGAAAATAACTGAATAAAGTAAAACGATGACAACAGCATTCTGAGTTATGATGGGGAACTGAGTAGTACAAAAATATATTTGAAATAATAAAGAAAAAAATGTTGTTAAAGTCATCACTTTAGTATGCGTGGGGAAACTGTTACACCAAAAAAGGTAAGAGTCCTCAGTAAACTGCTTATGATGACAAAGAACTGTTTCAGTATTTAACAGAAATTAGCTATATGATATATCTGCCCTTATATATTTTTCTGTTCCTACGTACATGTTGATTGGGTCACAGTAGCCGAGCAGTCTAAGGCATGCCCTGTCTTTGCCCGCTTGGAAGCCGGGATCGTGGGTTCGATTCCACTCAGGGCATGGATGTTTAGTGTTTGTCTGTGTTTGCGTGATTTTCTATGTTTGTGTCCAGGTAGAGGCCTTGCGACGAGCTGATGACCACCCAAGTAGTCCTACCAAATGTCTAAGATCTAGTAAACCGAAGTGAAACGGAGAGTTTCATGGAGGTAGGCCAAGGCCCAAATTGGGGCCGTAGCTCCAAAGTAAAAAAAAATAAAATAAAAAACGTATATGTTAGAGGAATGCACATAGGATTTTGGTGGGAAAGCCAGAAGGAAAATGATTGCTAGGAAGACATAGACATTGGTTAGAGAACAATCTTAAGAAGGATCTTAGAGAAACAGGATGGGGTGGTAGGGACTGCATTTATCTGGGTTAGAACTCAAAACAGTGGAGGGCTCTTGTTTACAGGGTAATGAACCTTTGGCTTCCATAAAATGGTGGGAAATTCTGGAGAAGCTGAGGTACTAATGGCTTATCAAGAAGGATTTAGTTCCATGAAGTTAATTAGTTACATACATGGAGGCAAGGGGCTCAATTGTGTGTACTGTGACATCACTGACTAGTACTGCTATACTATTTTGCTACACGGACAGTGTGTACTCACGAGTGGCCTGGTAGATCGATGTCTCATTACTCTCCATACCATTGCTGATTGCCTGCACTGAGATGGAGTAGTTTCTGCCAGGCAGGAGAGATTCCAGCAGCAGTGTACCTGCCTTCTCCACATACAGTGAGTTGTTGTCTCCATTAAACGATTCCACCTCATGATAACTCACCTGAACATAAGCAGTAACATCAATGAAACTGAATTACACATCAGTTGTCCACTTGTACCATATCTCCTTTCCTCTTGTTTTGTTCCATTCTGTTTGCATTTGTTAAAGGTATCTGATATAACCATCATACAAACTTTATTTCATAAATATGGTTAATTCCTTGATATGTTTCATTTCATTCTGATGCTGCTTCTTTCACATATTTTACATATTTTAACAACATTTAGTCTCTCACTCCACTCTTGTAAAAGTTTATAGGATGGGTCAAATTTTTGGTAAAGTTTTGGTCTTCTTCGATAAACAATTGCTAAACTTACAGATCCAGTAATTATCTGTATAACATCTTGGTCATGATCGCCACTTGTTGATGGTTAAAACAGGAAAAAACATGGCATAGAATTATGACATTTATGAAATAAAATTTATGTGATAATTATATAGAGAAACATTCCTCATTTTTACTTTCTTCAGAAACTATTAGTGAGCTGCACAACCTGCCTGCCTGTCTAGTCCCTGTACATAGACATCATTAATTAGGTACAGAATAAAAACGTCTGTAAAACTGGTTATGAACAGCATACAATGTCCCCTTCTCAGTCTTCATACATTTGGACTCAGTGTCATCTGCAATCCAAAACATGGCAACTATATGTACTTATGAAGTGAAAATAACATTGGCATCATTAAATCCTAGCTTCAAGTTATGTATTTGTATGGTATCATATGTCCGAAAAATAAATCCATCTCATTAAGACAATATTTTTAGTAAAATTGCAACTGGTTTGATGAAAATAACAAATTTCTATAATCTGACACTGAAAATAGTGCGATGAAATTTTATAAATCCACTTGCATTGTTTCTGATTCTTGGTTTGCTATGCTATGGTGAGTATATGAAATATAAACCCACAAAAATGTAGTACGATTTTGAGTTCAGACATGTTGCCAAATGCCTATCATAAAAAGTTTGTGTTTAAAAATGGCAACCTTTTTAACTATGTGTGCTAAGGAACTAATCTGTCGGTACAGAAAATAAAACTGCCAGTGATAAGAATTATATGAAAATAAGAAATTTAAGCCAAAAATGTTCTTGCCACTGGCAGTACTTCACTGAAAACACCAAACTGATGAATATAATTAAGACAATACATAAAAAGTATGAAGGCGTAACCCAATCAATGCAACACTGTCCCCTGCAAGGGTCTGAAGCAGTACTACTGCAAACTTGTATTCAGGAGATGCCTGTTTTTTGAATCTCAGTTGATACGACTATCCTGTCTGAGAGTACTGTAGTTTTATTTTTAGTCCCTCCAGGCAAATGCCTAATAAAGTATCTCATATCAGACCATAACAACTTCCTTCCACATACCTTCCAATTCACTATTCATTAGCAACCAATGATTCAGTTGCTGACAGCATCAGTAAATAATATTTTTAAGGATTGCATCCTGTTGCACATATACAATGAACATATAATTTTTACTGTTCTCTTGTGTTGACAGTAAAAATTATATATATATATATATGTGTGTGTGTTCATCGTTAAATAAAATGCACATAAATAAATAACTGATGCATGTAAGCTTTCAATGAGTTTACTTACCTTGTAGCCCTCCTGGAGGCTAGTGTTATCTGGATGCCAGTCCAACTTCACAAATCCTGTTTTTATATCCATACTTGCATGTAAATCTTGGACTGGTAGGGGCTCTGGAACAGAGTGCCTATACCCTCAAGACTTACATGAAACAATCAAAGTTCCTACTGAAACAAAACTCATAAACACAATTAAAAAAAAATTATTTCAGAAATTCTCTCAACAAAATGAACAAAACAGTTCACAGGGTTCATGTCAACAAAAAATAACGGTGTACAGTTATAAATTTAATTGCCAGGCCTCTTGGACTGCAGCCTTGTTTTTAGAATAAACACCTGATATTTTAAAATGTCTATCATTTATTTATTTATTATATATAATGATTTGTCAGCTGTTTAGGTTACATACTGTTGCAGCAGAAGAGATCATTGAAGGTTGCAGTGCGGGGGCTGGTTTATATGGCCCACCCCTTACATACATGTGAATACATACTGTTGAATGGCAGGACAGTACCTTGAAATAAGCAAAAATCCCTTCCTTCCACACTCTTTCCAATTCACTGTTCATCAGCCTCCCATTCAGTGCTATGTAATCTGAACTACTGGCAGCATTGTTAAATGGACCCAAAATTAAAAATGGCTTCAGAGATATCTCCTGTCAGTATTTTAAAGATAGAAAATGGAAGCAATAATTTCCTCTGAAATTCATGTTTCTTCTCAAAGTAATACACTCTCATTATCTAAAAGATAAGTTTCTCAAACTACAGCACTTAAGTGTAAGTCTGAAAATATGTACCAATGATAAAATGCAAAGTATTTGCATGGAGGCAAGGATATGAAAATTGCTTAAATTTCAACATACTCCTTAAATGATTAAATTCTCAGTTGGCCTGTTACAAGCATACTTACTGAGTGTCACATTTCCCGTGGCAGGCCAGCTGGTCACTTTGCCTGACACAGTCTTCACAACCACTTGATAGCTGCGACCAGGTTCAAGGTTTTCCTTAAATTCCCATGCTGTTGGTTCTCCACGCATGCGACTCACTGGAGTCTGTCGGCGCACACTGATTGACACTTGGTACTTGTCAAATTCACTGCAAAATGAAAGAACACATGAGGGGTATGTGATTATAAAAACAGAATGTTCAAATATGAAGTAAAGTTACTTCAACATGCTGGAGCTGAGGTTCGTATATCAGTGACCACGAAGTTGAAACACCATGTAGTTTTGAGAAACCTCCACGTTTTGGAGGACCACACCACCTCCATCTTCAGGGTCATAGATTATTAGGTCATGCAACATGTTCCTCTGAAATAATTGGCTTTCTCCAAACTGCAAAGCATTAGAACCCAATAGTCCCACTCCTTGAGGAACATATCCGCCATGTTGGAGAAGGATTTAGTGTATATGAAATTCATATTTTCAGATTCTACATCAGAACTTTCTATCACAGATTAATTTAATCCAGAAAATTGGGGCAGTACCTCAAAGAATAATGAAGACACATTACCTCATTCCTTTTGGAGGATCCCAGTGCACTTTGAATGAACTTGAGGTGATTGAGTTCTTGTCGAAAGTTACATTTAGTGGGCGGAGAGGTACTGTACGGTACTGAGCCGTTGTCGGTGTTGATATTTCATCTTCACTTAAAGTTTGAACTGAAATGTTGTAAGCACGACCTGGAATATGTACAAGTCATTGCAGTTCACCATGACACATACTTCATAAAGACAACTAAGCACATTTCTTTAAATAATTTGGTAGTTCTCAAAAGTCTAACCTATAACAGAGGGACAGTTCAGTGTGTCTATTTGCAACATTATTTTTTTACATTGCATCAAATGCAGAAGTAATGCAGTGTCAAAAGGAAATGGAAAGGTTGAATATAAATAAGTTGTAAGTTATGGTCTGTTTACGGATACTATCCTGGCATTGGTCTGCAAAACTACAGCAAGGAGTTCTGGGCAGAACATATACTAGTCAAGGCAACTTTTCTGTCATACAGACTTGAAGTTGTAACAACCTCGTGTTATTAATGTCATGAAATTTTCTTGATGGGTTGGTGTACTGAGATTGTGAGCAAACTGTCATATTATCCAAGTGTACATGAATTATAGGTGCTTGTAATTATCTTGATGGGTCACCCTGGATAGGCAGCAGCAACGACCTGTCCTCTGCTCACTCTGAATCATAAACACCAGTCACTAAATGAACTGCTTCTGAATCTTACTCTTTAATGATCTGAAATTTAATACACAAAATTTGTGTCCTTTTTTAATCAGACTCGCTTGGCGCTATGACCTGCCAAGTTATGCACTGGCATCTAGTAATATTCTCTTAATTGCTCACAGTTGTAAATACAAGTATGTTACAAAGTTCTGTGTTATCTATACTATTTAATTCTTGATTAAATATTAATGTTTCATTCCTCTATTCGTAATAGCACTTAGTTTAATGATAATGGAATTATTATTACTGTTATAATTATCGCTTATTTGTTTGTTTACTTTTACATTTATTCGTTATTATTTCTTCCAATTACTTAACTGTATTTTGTATTTGACTTCTAATAAGTTTGTATGTAATGTAATTCAGTCATCTACACTGTGCTGAGTCTGTAATTGGCCTTGCGGCTGTTGACTCGGCACATTAATAATAAAGAATTGAATTGAATTGAATTGAATTGAATTATTACTACTACTTTTCTGGGAAAAGAAACTTATTAAGTATAGATCCTGAATAAATTAAATTTATCAGATATAACACAAAAGTTTCACAAGGTTGCCATGTTTATAACTGATGACTTGTAGGAATGTTTAAATTATATCTCAATACCAAATTTTATATTCCTACCTCCAATGGGTTTCTTTAGGATCCCGATCCCCTTAGGGACACTATTTACAATGTACATGAGTCCAACATACTTTTGCCTTTATAATCTTGCTGTTCACAGATCAGCATCTATCTTTATCAGTAACAATACGTGGACTCCCACCAACAAATGAAATACTTTCCTGCCTAGAGAGAACACTTAACCACAGCTTTATTTTGAGTTCAATGAGTAGACAACTTCTATTAATACAACTACTTAAATGTAATAAGATGATAATCATAGAATAATGAATAGAAGGACAAAGATTTTGTTTTACCTTATAATTCAACACATCTTATTTGTTAAAGTTGTCCTTTTAATGAAAAATAATGCCACAGAAGTTCAGTGTAGTCAGGAAGTAAATCTCCCCACATTCTCAATTTTGGCATTAGACAGAGCTGAGCGGTCAGCTTCATGCTACAGAAAATCTATCTGCTATGTATTACAGTCAACTCTCGATTATCCGGGGGCGGATTAACTGGTTTGCGGCTTAACCGGGGCTACTGAGGCTTTTTTGACGCTTATATGTTGTTTAATATTCATTCACTTTTGTTTCACATGGTGAGTTGTAACACGATTTTCGCACTAGTGTGAACCGAGCTCTGCATTCTTTGGTCCCATTATGCTAACACAATGTTCTAGGGTAGGGGTGAAAGAATGCAAAGATTTGTGGAAAGTTTCAAGGACAGATACATCGCCCCAGTTAGTATCTTTGTATCGATCTTCAAGTGCGTTAGCAAAATATCAGGGTGTAAAAGGAAGCATGTTGTGTTAAGTATTCAACAGAAAAAGGAAAATGCCGCGAAAAAGTAAACGACAATATTAATTTTTTTTTAAGTGTTAAGTGTGAATATTCGTAAAAAATGTTGGATGTTGTTGAAGACTGTGATTGAAATAACTAATTCATATTTCAGTGTAATGTAAAAAAAAGTATTAAATAGGCCATGAGATGACATAAAAATGAGGTTGAATAAATTTAAATACAGGTAGGCCTATAGTATTATGAAGGTACAGTATTACAGTACTACTTTTCATAAAATTTGTCTTAACCGGGTTTTCGATTAATCGTGATTTCCATTCCCACCATTATCCCGGATAATCGAGAGTTGACTGTATATGGTTTGGCAGTAATTCTGAATGTGGTCACAAAGCGAAGATATTCTAATAACAGTAAAAGCAACATCCCACCTGTACAGCCTATTACTAGGCACTGTACTGCCCTAACACCATGTACCTATTCTGAGAAATGAAAATGCAAAACATTGCCCTTCCTCTATTTCTGTTCTGTTCCACAGCCTGACCTTGTTCAGGAGGCAAACAATATGACCAACATACGAAGAAAGTGAAAGGAGACTTCATTTGGATTACTTTTTTCTTATATCTCTTTTCTTTCTCAGTTTCTTTCTATATCCACCCTCAGCTTCTTACAGAGGATGTTATTTTAGAGGACATATCCTACCATGACCCCATGTAATGTATATAAACAGTGAATGGCCATTACAATACAATTTTAATTATATTACTTGCAAATTGGTGGCTGTTCTAAGCAAGTTCCTGAAATAAGATTTATACAACATTCATGGTAAACAATCATACCTATAGATATACAAAACTATATAAGGTATGCCATCTACACAACAATATTCTGTGTTTAAAAAACAAAGAAGACGCCTCTGCATCAACATTTGCTTTTATTATGCTTTTACAGACGCAACATGTTTTGACCCTTATACTGGATCGTCATCATCAGGCGTACGATGTTCCAGTATGAGCTGATGAATTGCAATTAATTATCATCTAATTCTTCGAATAAGGATCCTTATTGTGCTTTGAAATTATTAAAATGCATAAATACATGTTCAAAGTTGTGGTCAAAAATTTTCAAAAATGAAAATCCTTAGATAATAAAATTTAAAATTAAAGATATAAAGATTAAAATTAGAAACTAACGATTAAGACACGAAGGTTAGAATTTTGTTTTTGTGGTAAGACTCTGCAACCGCTACGTGTTGGCCTGGTTTTTATGCCGGTATAGGCGATTATAATGTGGGGTGCCCGCGTATCGAGATCTTCTTATATGTGATAGGTCATGTAGTCATGACCTTAGCAATGTCTTACAGAACTATGCTCATTATTCAGTATGTGATGTATATTAGGTTATTCTTATGAATGGTGTGTACAGGTTGTTTCCTGCATTGGTGCTGTCGTTATGTTGCAATGGTTTGGTCTAGACTATGTACCTATGACAAAAACAGAAACTACAGTTGTTGTACCTGGTATAAGGCCTTTGAAAGCAGCTTGAGCTGGCCCTGGGGGTTCTCCCTCCTTCTCAACATACAGTGTACTATCCAGTGCATCCATTGGATCAATTGATACTTTGTAGTGTGTGTAGATGCCAGCAGGGTACGGTGGCTGCCATAGCACCAGTAACGTTGTCTCATTCCGGAACCACACAATGAATTTGCCAGGTGTGTTTGGCTCTAAGGAAAAAAAAAATATTCCTTTTACTGTACTGTATCATTCCTATTTATTCTAGTCATGTCCCCTTTCTTTCTTATTACTTTTAGCACTCAAAGAGGAAGCACTTTTACACACAAGATTCCAGAACACCACATTAAGTAACAGTAATTCCACAACTGTCCCAGTGATTTCCAGAGATGCCATTCAGCATCATTAATGACGTGGCATTAAGAAGTATCGCAAAATTTGCTCCAGTGACATCACCGCAACTTATATATCATAAAAATTCATTAATTAGTGGTTCACAAGTTTCAGGGAGTGGGAGCAGACAAAAAAAAAAGACTTAAAAGTTCATATGCTTATCTTTCTTTATAGAACAAAGTAAAGAAAAAAAAACATAGCTTGGACACAAGCAGAACTTGCAAATCCACAGCACTATTTGTAATTTCCCCACTACAATTATGGTATTGTTGTGCTACTGTGTATGCATCCCTATAACCAGCTTTCTAGCCAATGAAAGCAAGTGAAGAATAAAGTAAAGAAAGTAAAAAGTAAAGGTATCCCTGTAACAGGCCGTGGAGGCCCATAGGGTTGTGAGATGTTGAGGTTCATACATTTTCTAGATAATCGGCTCCAAGTTGGTGGTAAGGTTGTCAGCCTCACAGGCCGGCTGCCCTTTACCACCAAGAATATTCCTGGTACTCATTTCTGTTAGAGGCTGAATCAACCGCAGGGCTACAGTCCAGTTGGAAGGATTAAGTAAATTTAAAAAATCCACCTCATCAGGATTTGATCCTGCAACCTTCCAGCTTGTAGCATAGTGCCTCAAGCAACTATGCTACAACATGCTACCAAGTGAAGAATAAAACTAAACAAAACTGGTAATGAAGGCAATCTGAAACCAAATGCTTAGAAGAAATGACTAAATTATTCCTCCAATATATACACAGTGCAGTGCCCTCTTGGGCACACAACACAGCTGATATGTGTCTCTACGATGGGGTACCCAAAAGAAATCGAACTAATTTTTTTGTGGGCAGAGCGTTTTGCCGCTATGAGCGCATAGAGCTAACATTCCTGAGTCGATAAGCCAACTACCATTTTTTCAGAAGGTAAGGACTAGTTTCGGCAGAGTTTATAGTGACAACTGTTTTGTGTGATCGTCATTGTTTCAATGGCTGATTTTCGTGAACAGCGTGCGGCGGTGAAATTCTGCTTTTTTCTCGGGAAAAGTGGAACAGAAACTCTTGAAGTGTTAAAAACGGCGTACAAGGATGATGCTATGGGGAAAACTCAGGTGTTTGAGTGGTTTTCCCGTTTCAAAAATGGTGAAATGTCAATTGATGACAAACCTCGTTCTGGTCGTCCTTCCATGGCCCGAACACATGAAAATGTTGAAAAAATTCGTGAAATCATCAAGGAAGATCGACGACGGACTATTGAAGAAATTGTGGAGCTGTCGGGAGTGACTTGGAGCTCAGCGGACAGATCTGTGGCAGTCGGGTGACTGGTTTTTCCATCATGACAATGCCCCTGCTCACACAGCCCTGTCTGTACGACAATTCTTGACCAAAAATGGTATGACCCCTGTTCCTCACCCTCCATACTCACCCGACCTTGCCCCGTGCGACTTTTTTTTGTTTCCTCGAATGAAAAGAGACATGAAAGGAAAAAACGACGGAGGCGCTGTCAAGCATCTCAAAAGATGAATTTAGACAATGTTTTGAAAAATGGAATAAAAGACTAGACAAGTGTATTAGTGTAAGTGGAGAGTACTTTGAAGGGGATTGAAGGTTTGTGCTTAAAATTTGAATAAATAAGTTTAAAAAAATAAGTTCGGTTTCTTTTGGGTACCCCCTCGTATACTTCTGAGGGGCTTAAACAAAAACATAAGTAAGCAAAGTCATCTGTTGCGCTTACTTGTCGTGAAATTTCTTGAGGTATAGGCCACACTCTCTTTCCCATCATACTCTGTAAACAGCTGCACCTGGTAGGATGCTCCAGGTGTGAGATTCTGGAGGG
This sequence comes from Cryptotermes secundus, assembly GCF_002891405.2. Taxonomy (NCBI): domain Eukaryota; kingdom Metazoa; phylum Arthropoda; class Insecta; order Blattodea; family Kalotermitidae; genus Cryptotermes; species Cryptotermes secundus. The sequence goes on along the minus strand of NW_019722450.1, from coordinate 274,976 downwards.
AATAGTATGTGTCCTCTACTGTAACTGGAAGCACATTTGTTGATGGCTCTGACAAACTTAGTACCTATACAGGACACAAAGCACAATGCGACAGGTCTCATATTAAAGACAACTAATGTTACAAAGATATATAATTTTATACTTCAACTCAACACTTTAAAACAAACTGGTTACAATAAGTATCACCTACTTTAATTTGAAAATGAGTCGTCATTTTGCCCACAAAATTATTTATGGGTTTTGTATGAATCTCAGAATATATAGGATTATTTTCCCTAAACTGGATTACCCAACTGAATAAGACAGTGTGTGTTTACTGTGTAGTAGGAACTGAAATTTTATATATTATTTAGGAAAACTTCACCAGATAAGACAACAGCAATACTTTTCACCTGGTGATCACAGACATCTACATGAATTACGATTATTCAGCCATTCAACCCCTTTGGTCAATGAACATGAAATATCTTGGTATTAATTTTGGCTGGAAACTCCTAGGGAATGAACATATGAACAACATATCCACCAAGACATCGACAAGAAGTTCAGACCTATACCAGCTCCCTGGATACCACTCCCAACTTCCCACCCATAACCAAATTCTAACTGTACATGTCATGCATAAGACCAACCATCTGTTATGGTTGCAAAGCCTGGACCTATACACACAAATCCAAAAGGGGGGAAAAAAAACCAGAAGGTACAAAAGAGATGCTTAATGAGGAATGGGGAATATTCCAAAAAAATAAATCTGAACTTTTTAGATGCACATTTCTCAGTTCTTAAACTTCCTGAATACCTCATGCATCAAGCCACAAATATATACAAATGAATTTAACATCCACTGGAACCAGCTGATATGAGAGCTAAGTGTGGAACCTACTAATCAGAAATCTGTTATCCATGGGGCATAGTACTCTTGCAACGAAATGAGGACATAAGGCAAGCAGCATACAAGTACACAAGGAGGAGGCTGAGGGTATAAAGAAATGAACAGGGGCAAAAAGAAGGAGGAAAAAATGAGCAAATAATTAAATAAGCCAAGTTAGAAGAAGGCCTGGAACCAGGCCTGTAAACATATGGGCATGAAAGAAGATACCACTATGACAGAAATAAGTAAATAATATTATTCACATATTCTGACTGGTAAAAACCATAAACTGTCCTTCTCAACCCAACAGTGATGCCTCACAGCAGATGTACTGACAACTGCAGTTGGTCTACAGACAACTCCTGCTTCACAGGGTTACAACATGAAACATTAAGACAGAGAAGACAGCAGCAGTAGGAAACCACTGGAACCATACTGGTACCACTGTATTCAGCGTACAAGGCTGAAGAAGTAGATTACTTCTCATTATTAAAACACTTCTGAAGATATCTATACAAAAAAAAAAAAAAAAGCAAAAAAAACTTCATGGTTTTAGTCCACAAGCAAACTATATTGACAGAGTGGCCACCACTTGTCGGCAAAGTTACTGCCAACTTTAACAGATGGAGAGTGTCGCATGGTCAGCGTAACGAATCCCATGGCAGTTAATCTCGGTTTTCTAGACCGGAGTAGCTATTTCCTTGAAATAGCAATTCAAGTATCCTCATGAGGCTGAGTGGACCCTGTTCCAGGCCCACCACTTCTCTGAAAATCTGGCAGCGCCAGAATCGAACCCAGACCTCTGGATCTATAGGAAGGAACTCTGACCACTAGACCACAGATGCGGTCAACTTACATGTAAATATGAATTAAAATATTTGTTCTGGCCTTCCTGGTACACCCACACTAAATATGCCGGAACGTCATGTGAATGGAAGGGGCATTATTGACTGGTCACTGAACTGTAATGATATGACAGCACAGCACCAAATGTTTTACCTTGAGCTTGAAGCTGGAATAGTGACCAAGAGACGGAGGACTCCATGACACTTGGGCAGTCTTCCCATTGCGAACACTGACTGACAGGTTGGAAGGTGGATCTGGAGCTGCAATACAAAGTTAAGCAGTCTCTCACTTTTGTGTATAATTCAAACACACACACACACAAAATCAAGCAGAGCAATGTAAATGCGATTTGTAAACCACAGTACTCTATGTCTCTGTACAGGCATTGCCCTTATACAGACTCAGTCTCCAAGAACGAAATCAACTAACTCTCTTACCAGTTTGTTAGGAGACACCTCTCAAAAATTGCATATTCTGCTCACAGTTGGGAGGAGCCCAATCTGCATAATAAGCCTGTGACATCTATTCTATATTCCACACTTGAGGATTTTTTTATTGCTAGTGGGGTGGGACTAAGTCCCTTGTACTGCGGCCACTTCTGGCCTATTGTACCAGCCCCAGATGATAGGTGCGGGTGCTTGTGGAGCAATTGGTGGAATGAAGTTTGGCAGAGGAACCGAAGTACTCGGAGAAAACCTGCCCCACCGCCACTTTGTCCACCACAAATCCCACTTGACCAGACATGGGATCGAACCCGGGTCGCCGAGGTGGGAAGCCGGCGAATAACCGATTGAGCTATGGCGCGGCCCGCAATTGAGGATAGTACATAACCAAGAATTAATGAGCTGGGATAGCGTAGTCCGTATAGTGACTGGGTACAGGCTGGACAACTGAGGGGTTGGATTTCAAACCCCGGTAGAGTCAGTAATTTTCTCCACGTCATTCAGACCGACTCTGGGGTCCACCCAACCTCCTATCCAATGGGTACCAGAGGATCTTTCCCTGGGGATAAAGCTGACCACTCACCTCCAACTGGTTCTGAGGTCAAGAAAATGTGGTTCTACACATCGACTCCCGCATACGCCTTCATGACATAGACCTTAATTAGTTAAGCACAAGGACAATTTTACCTTACTTACTTACTCATGGAGCTGAGCCCTTCTGGAGGAGCCGCCAATTCTGCAGCTACTCAAAAATTTCCCAGCATTTTATGGAATCCAAAGGTTCATTACCGTGTTCACAAGAGCCCTCCACTGGTCCCTAATCCTGAACCAGTTCAATCCAATCAATATCATCCCATCCTATCTCTCAAAACCAATTTTAATTTTGTCCGCTCACCTACGCCTTGGTCTTCCCAGTGGTCTCTTTCCCTCTGGCTTTCCCACCAATGTCCTATACGAATTCCTCGTCTCTCCCATTCGTGCTACATGCCCTGCCCACCTCATCCTCCTTGACTTGAGCATTCTAATTATACTTGGAGAAGAGTACAAGTTATGAAGCTCCTCATTATGCAGTCTTCTCCAACCTCCTGTCACTTCATCTCTCTTCGGTCCAAATATTCTCCTCAACACCCTGTTCTCAAACATCCTCAGTCTATGTTCCTCCCTTAATGTCAGAGACCAAGTTTCACATCCATACAGAACCACAGGCAAAATTATAGTTTCTGTATTCTAGTTTTTACGTTTTCAGACAGCAGACGAGAAGACAAAAGGTTCTAGACCGAATGGTAGCAAGCATTACCCGAGTTCAATCTCCTCTTAATTTCCTCCTGAATCAGGTTTCGATCTGTTATCGTTGTTCCCAAATATCTGAACTGTGCCACCTTTTCAAAACATCTGTTTCCTATCTTTATATCATGATTTTGCCCAGCATTTTGATGACGAAACAGCAACATTGTCCCTTTTACCTTTAAATAACCACGAACTTTGTGATTGTTACTGGTTACCATGGACTTCCTGTTAAAGTGTTTGAATTGAAATGGGTTGCAGTGGATCTCGAAGAAGAATGAATAAGATGGGGAAACTATCTGAAGACCGACCAATTTGATGACAACGAAGGAAATGAAAGTGAATCGCAGAGACAGGATGTGATTCAAGATCAGATGTTGAATCTCCAGTTCTGTCATCCATTCGTAACTTATTCTCTTGTAGGGCAGAAAATATAAACTTTCTGAATAACATGCATTTCCTACGTTTATTCTACTGTTAAATATTATAAAACAGCGAAGATCTCAGTTAGTGATTCACCATCTTTTAAGAAACAAAGATAGGTTAAGGTTAATATTTTCACAAAACTATACAGTTGTCACGTGTTGGGTATATCACGCGACAAATAAATTCACGTGGTTCTCGGATTCAGCGAATCTTTATTCAATATTCACTCTTACACTCTTTACAATCGTTGTCGGCTGTAGTATCAACTGGCTTCTGCCTCAATGCTTGACTCTCGGTTCTCTAACAATAATAATCTGGTACATGTCCTAAGCTCTGCTTATATAGGGGAGGGCACCTCTCGCCAAGGTTCGATCACGCGTGTTCGGCAATCCGTTGCTTCAGGAACGATGTCTATAGATTATGGCGGTAACGTGTTTCGTCTCATCCGTTGGTACAAACGGTCTTCTGTTGTTCATCTCCGAGGGAAACGCGTTCATTGCTTCTGCACTTCCTACGCAACGGCCCATTGTTATTGCGTTTCCATGGAGGTATCTACTCCAGACACGTTACATTGCTCCCTTCTAAAAGTTGTTCGTCCCGAACAGCCTAACGGTGCATCCTTGATTTCCTTTCCTAAGGTGTTCGTCTTCCGCGTGTTGCCTACGCCCCTCTTCTTCATGGGTGCTCGTCCCGAGCAGCTCCGTAGTAGGAGCCAAAACAAACCGGAGGGGCGGATAGAAGTGACCAGAAGACGAGGAAGAAGACGTAAGAAGATGATGGATGACCTTGGGGACAGAAGAGGATAATTTTATTTGAAGGAGAACGCTTGTGATCGCATTAAGTGGAGGAACTGTTTTGGAAGAGACTGTGGACCTGTCGTCTGACAGATTACTGATGAATGAATGAATACATTACATCCATGATATGTATGCCGTGTCGGTCTTGTACTGCACTCAATTTAACCTGTTATTTCACAACATGTTTTGGTAACATAATGCCATCATCAGGTGCTCCAATTACGCTAATCTATTGCATTGCTTGCCATTATGTCATTGTAAAATTATTTAAAAAGTATTTAAAAATATTCGTCAATTATAATAAATTTTTATATACTAAAATCTTGTTAAGATAGTCATCTTATTTGTCCAAATTCAAACCCGCGCATGGTTCCTCCACTATGGGAGTCGTTCCTCTTATACTCCGTGTATATCGTGTCTCGTGATGTGTTCCCTTTTTGGCTGCGGGTGTTGTAACAATTTCGCACATGGCTGCCAATATTACGGAGATTACGGATCGTTTCGGACAGCCAGAAGGCCAAAATCACAACAAAGTACTTAACCAATAGTTGTGGGATGTACGGTGCAAACCGCTTCCTGACACCCTTCCTACGGTTGTCACTAATTGTTTAATTTCAGTCCTTATCTTAGAATTACAATTTGGCCCTTCACGTAATAATAATTGCAGTTATTTATACTCTTCCCACGTTCCTTCACATGGCGACCAAGAAACTCGCTAAGCATTTATCGGAGCAAAGAGAAAAATGTTTCGCATAAAAGTTATATCGAAAACGAAAACCATATTTTATGCTCAATACACGCTTTCATCAAGTCATATGGTTTACGAGATAATTAAACCAAGGGTTCGAATGCTCCAGAACTGTTAACTACGCATACATTTACCAACTTGTTACATATGTCACTGTTACTATTCCTAAAGTACTGACTGTCCATACTTTCCTGCTGCTGTCAACAGCCCTACTATGTAGCCGTCATTAGGATTGCCTCGCTATTGACACTATCAAGTAGCATGTCGTCTCGCTAGCTAAGAGATATCCATTTCAATTTACTAATTATGCCTCGCACTTTTTCATGGTGTGCGTGCTTCCCNCCCCCCCCCCCCAATGCGTCACACCTTTACTCAGTTAATTATTAATTATCTATGTCCTCCTCGGTAAGAGTTCCCTTGTATCAGCTGAGACAATTCTTCAACTTAGTTGCAAGTTCTTTTTATCTTCCTTCTTTATTTCTTTGGACGGTTTGCAACGTGAGGAGCGCATATTAAACTCCGTCCATCCGTCAGTCTGTGAAACGTCTGGAAGACTGATGAACGGATTTTCATTAAATTTGAGAATGTCACACATTTATATTTTGATTAAAATCGATCAAAATAAAAGACTCTTTACGTGAAGATCTGCATTAGTTAGTCGCTAAATACTTCGAGGAGAGGAACATTTTTGGAACGAAATTTGAAGAATAAAATTAGATGTATTTTGTACTCAATATAGATTTTCTTCCCTTGCAAATTATCATCACATCGAATACTTTTATCTCATGTATTTTCATTTTTCACCCAGGAAATAGGCTGGTTTTCTGAAGTTAAGCGGGTTCTACATTCTTTTCGGGAAAAAATTTGAGGACAGTGTTAATCCGGAATAGCGGAGCGAGGAGAGCGGTCGTTGCTAGCCAACTGACGGTAAACACGGGGGCCGTCCCTACGCAACAACACAACAGTACAGGAGCTGTTATTTTCTATGGAGTCTGTGCCGAGGCTTACATAACGAGCGGTCGTTGCTAGACAACTGGTAAATACGCGGGCCGTCGCTACACAACAACGCAACAATACAAGATCTGTTGGAGGTGGTGTTTTCTATGGTATCTGTGCCGAGGCTTAATTAACGAGCGGTCGTTGCTAGACAAGTGGTAAATACGCGGGCCGTCGCTACACAACAACGCAACAATACAAGATCTGTTGGAGGTGGTGTTTTCTATGGTATCTGTGCCGAGGCTTAATTAACGAGCGGTCGTTGCTAGACGACTGGTAAATACGCGGGCTGTCGCTACACAACAAAGCAACAATACAAGATCTGTTGGAGGTGGTGTTTTCTATGTATCTGTGCCGAGACTTAATTAACGAGCGGTCGTTGCTAGACAACTGGTAAATACGCGGGCTGTCGCTACGCAACAACGCAACAATACGAGATCTGTTGAAGGCGATGTTTTCTATGGTGTCTGTGCCGATGCTACATAACGATGACCAACGAGAGTCTGAGTTACTTGATAGTCGAACGTCAGAAGACTCGAGCCAGCAACCATCCAACGTGGACGTGAGCACGAAAACAGGAGTCGCCAATATTAGAAGCCGCTACAGGGACGGATCGTTGCATGCAGACATGAATAATGCCCCTATTGTAATCGATTTGGAAAAAGACACGGATGATGGAGAACCCGTCAGGTCTAATGCGAAGGAGGTGGCAGAACTCAAAAAGGAAAATGGAAATCAGCTATACATAACCAAGAAATATCAGGAAGCAATTAAACTTTATACGGAAGCTACTGAACTGTGTTCTGATTCATCAGTATATTATGGAAACCGTTCTGCTTGCTATATAATGCTGTATCAATATAGAGCTGCTCTAGCGGATGCCAGAAAAGCAGTAGCTCTGGATAGCAGCTTTGCAAAGGGACACAGACGAATTGCAAAGTGCAGTTTGGCTCTAGGTGATATGACAGCAGTTAATAGTGCACTTTGCACTTTAAGAAAACTCAGTCTTATTAACTCCGCTTTTCTACCAGAGCTTCAGAAACTGGAGGTTATTTTAAGGCTCGATAAGGAAGGAACTATAGCATACCACAAGCAAGACTACATAAAGGCTTTAGAATGTACAGATAAAATTCTTCAGGAGATTCCATGTACCAGATACAAACTGAAGAGGGCTGGATGCTTAATATTACTTCGACGGTATCAGGAGGCAAAGAATATTGCAAATGACATTCTTCATGTTGACAAAGACAATGTTGATGCAGTTTATATACGTGGAATGTGTTTTTATTACCAGGATGATGTGGATGAAGCCCTATACCACTTCAGATATGCTTTACGACTTGCACCAAACAATGAAAGGTTAATGGCCATTTACAAGCAAGTACAGGGGAAGGTAGATGGGAGCAAGGCCTATACAGCAGGCAAATTCGAGGAAGCTTACATCATCTACACTCAAGCACTGGAGATTGATCCAAAAAACAGGTCAGTAAATGCCAAATTATTCTTCGACAGAGCAATGGTTTGTTCAGAGCTGGGCCGATTTATTGAAGCTGTGGATGACTGCTCAAAAGCCCTGGACTTGGATGAAAATTGCCGGAAGGCATTGTTACAGAGAGCAAAATGTTACATGGAACTCAGAGATTTCGACAAAGCTGTAAAAGATTATGAAGAAGCATACAGAATGTATAAAAGTTACGAGGGTAAGAAACTTCTGGATGATGCAAAGCGCGCCTTAAAAAACACGAAAGAAAAAGATTATTACAAGATTTGCGGTGTAAACACGAATGCATCATTAAAAGATATCACAAAAGCATACAAAAGGAAGGCCTTAGATCACCACCCTGATCGCCATCCAGGCGTGCCTCTTGAAGTAATAAAAGAACACGAGGAGAAGTTTAAGAGTGTTAAAGAAGCATACGATACACTATCTGACGTTAACAAGAGAGCACGTTATGATATGCATTTATACGATCACGAAGTAGTAAGCAAGTTGAAGTAAATTTTAATCGGAACAGCGCACAGCGAGCGGTTTACTAAGCATTGCAGAAGTCGGTTCAAAGTCGGAAATGGCCCCCATTGTAGTGGAATCATTTTCCAAAAAACCCTCACCTTCTATTCAGTGTGGTGATGTAACACGGCTCCAACGTCATACGGTGACACTGACTATTCCCCATGAATCCAAACCTGTCAGATAATATTTCGTTTTACATACGTGACAGCGCTCGTAGAAAAATATGAACCTATTTTATTCGTCATCTTCAAATTGTTCTACGGGAATATTACAGCTTACGTTGTATATAGCAGAAACCGATCAATTGAAAATGATCATATTTAAAATGCGACCTGATTATTAATGAAGGTATGCGGGATATTTTCTTTACTACTGTCAGAAGCGGGATAGGACTGGATTGGAGTCGGCCGGCATTGTTGGCCATTGTTGGAAACCGTCACACAGCAAGCATTGCGAACACACAGAAGCCCTACGTTCTGCGACAGTGACTTGTAAAGTGCGCACATAAGCTACAGCTTTATTTGTACGTACGAGTTATGAATGTCAAATAAATCCAATTATTAATCCAAACCCGTGTCTGGTCATTAACACCTGACAGTATAAAACGACATGTACATCGTAAGAGTATTATATGTGTNACACTGGGCATCAGTGCGTTGGCCCCTGAGCCCGGGACTGACAGCATCGTGACCCCGTCTATGATGCGGTTGTTTCGACAGTCCACCAGGGGACCGAAATGCGACAGGAAGTCCTCGCCGATGATAGGATGCGGGACGTCGGCCACCACGAAGCGCCACGTGAATTCTCGACGTAGGCTCAAGTTAAGGCTGAGAGGCAGCCATCCGTATGTGTGGATGGTAGTGCCATTAGCAGCACACAGGTCATAGGTGGTATGTTCCATGCGTCGATGGACGAGGTCCGAACTCGTGTCGATTAGGAACCGTCGTTTGCTGACTCTGTCTGTTATGAAGAGGGGGCCTGTTATCGTAGCGCAG